>NW_019385987.1:22404-108896 GCF_000671375.1 Centruroides sculpturatus | reverse complement strand
ATTCAAAATATCAAACATAATGGTGTTGCAAAAATGAAAGGCCAGTTGCAATTTTGAGTGATTTATAAAAAAAAAAAAAACTTTACTGTCATCTATAATTTAATATTTATAAAGAGATAGTAGCACTTTGTAATTGCAAATTGAGGCATAATTGCATTTATAACAGCATTAATTATCATGATAACTAATTTTAACAATGGGTAGAGATAAGTCCTAAATTGCGTTTTGAGTGTGGCTGAATCAAGGCACACTATCAGGCTGGAAGTTCTGCTAGAGCTGTTGCAAAACAGCTGAAGAGACCTCATTGTGTTGTAGCCAGTTATGTTAAACTTCTGCTAGAGCTGTTGCAAAACAGCTGAAGAGACCTCATTGTGTTGTAGCCAGTTATGTTAAACTTGGTGTTCAGCATGGAAAGAGAAAACAAACGGGATGGCCTTCCAAGTTGAAAGAAAGCTGAAATCAGCAATTATTTGAGAAATATTGACAACAGGAACATAGATGTGAAATAGGACAAAAGCCTGATGATGAACACAAATCCACACCTTCCTGAATGGTAAAATCAATAAAATATTTTCATGAATTTTTCTATAAAATACAATGGAACAGATCATAAAGTGTTTACTTAAAATCAAAGATAAGTTTTCTGAAGAAAAGTTGAGAGAAAAGATGAAATTTAAGATCACTGCTTATCGGAACAAAATCTTACAAATGCCTCACACGATACAATGCTGCCACAAACATAATTTTCCTTTTATTTATAAAATAACCTCATTAAACTAGAACACTAATAAATTTATCAAATATATCAATTATAAACATACTAGTTAGTCAGTCCATATCTTTGTATTTTCAGCAGTAATATCAACTGCGTCGGAATATAAATGTATTTATTGCTGTAGAACTTTCACTGTTTTTATTTTCTAAATGATGAGCCATTGGTGTACTCACTCTTTCCAAATTTTCAATGATTTCTTCTATACTGTTTCATTAATGTTTATCTGGCTCTGGTGCATTGTCAAAATCAAGTTTTTCAGCCGTTGTTGATTTGAAAAATCTCTCTAGTATTGGTTTTTATACTTAAAATTGCTTCACTGGTTGATTGATTGCCTTTTATCCAAAGCAGTGTTAAACTATTTTAGTATATATGTTAGTGTCAGAATTTGTATATTAGTACATGAAAGTTTTATGTGGGTGGTTTGTTATTTGTTCTACTGCAGTCAAAATTGTATACTGTTGTTATTTCAGTTTACTGAGTTGGGTTACCACCTTCCCTGCTGTAACCTTTGACACTCAACAGTGACATTCTAGTCGTGTTAGGAAAGAAGGTGAGAGTTGGTGGTCAGTCTTTTGTGTATGTTGTGAATTGCTCTACATTAGTGTTTTTTAACTGCTGGCTCATGGACCACTGCTTAGTCCTCAAAAAAAATTTTATCAGACTGCAGGAAAATATCGATCATACTGATGCTGGTGCAGTTGATTATTTAAATAGTAATCTAGAATTACTGTACTTACTTGGTTACATGCAGTATTAATTAAATTAATTAATTAAACATGCTTTATTATCAATTTAAAAACATTTTCCAGTTGTTGGCCCCTCACATTGCAAAGTCTGCACGGGTAATTGTTATGGCTCTGACATCATCCCTTCTCGACCCTTTCACATTTCTAACACCTTCCCAAATTAAAATATTTTGTTTTGATTCCACCTTGTTCTCATAATGTCATTACTTTGAAGATTTGTGAATTAAAGTTGATCTAAATGTGTAAATTAGTTTTGTTGAATAGATGACTTAATAGAAAAATATTAATTTTTTCCAGGAATTGAGGAGCAAATTCGTGAAATCCAAGCAATGAAAGCTGGTATAACAGCTACCAGACATGAAAATGGAGATGGAGGAGTTCCTTTAGTTGCTTCATCAGGTTCATACATGGATGAAGATATTTATGGGAGTGGTAAAACTAAATTTGAGGATTATGTAACATCTATCGCAGCCAATGACGAAGCTGAAGCAGATGTAAGTATGAAAAACATGTTTGTGTGTACATTTTATCTGCCAGAGAAATCAAGTGTTTGATATTTATTTAATTAACTAATTATTTAAGTATTTACAAAGAATTAATTGTTGAATTTTGGAAAAACTTCATATATAATTATTGTTTTGTTTACAGGATGATGATTATGAAGCAACTACTCTCGTTCAAAACAAACGTGCTACCTATACAGCTCCAACATCTTTCTTAAATGAACTTGTTACTACAGATAAGGTATGTATGCATTGTTATAAATTTTTATTTAACCTTGAAAGTAATTAAGGGCTTATATATATAATTTTATGTAGAAAATGAAAGCAGTCTCACTGCATTTGATATTACACCATTCGATACAATTTTTATGTAATTAAGAATTTAAGTCTAAGTAGTTTAATTATTTGCTTATTCTTTTATTTATATTTTACTTGGAACTGTTTTAAATCTTTAAATTAATTAGTTAACTGTTTATTTTTCTCTTTCTTTCCTAGTGTAGTAAAAAGATATACAGAAAAAACATTTACACTTAACACCATATTCAAAGTTATTAGAAACAACCAGGAACCAATGAATTTGGTTTACTGAATAAAATTATTAGTCTATGAATGTTTTTTCAAGTTTATGTAAATGTAGAATTTTCAGATATCTCTAATTTATTTTTGTTGAGAATAAACAGTTCATGATTTCAAGTAAATACAAATGCTTTGATAATAAAACTGAACATTTAATTATTCATGCAGCTTACACTGAATGCCAAAGTATTTATTGTCGGTTTGCAACTTTTAATTTCAGTAGGAATATTTTTAAACTATCAGTTGTGATAAACTTGAAACAGAAATAACCCACAAAATCATTTAACTATAATGTGTTAAAGTGCTTTTCAGGATCATTGTCCCATCATCTGTTTCAAATGTTTAACATGGATCTGACAATGGGACAGTATGATCCCGAAAAGCAACTTATCACATTAAAAAAGTCAACTCCTTTAAATGTTTTTGTAGTTATTTCTGTTTTTAAGTTTAAAGAACAAATAAGTGGTATAATATTTGATTGCAGTTTAGAGTGCACACCAGTAATTCTCAGGGTGCCAAAATATGGAAGTATATTTTAAAATTGAAAAGAAACCAATTTATGCAATGATTTATTACAACTATACAATTAATTAATAGCTAGTTAGACTTACAGGGTAGCAATTATTATAGTACATAACTATTTACAATTAAAAAATATATATTATTTAAATTCTATACACACTGTACACCGAAAGAATTTTTCACATTTTATAGTGTGCCATGAGCCAAAACATTTGAGAACTACCAGTGTACACAATAGGTTTTCTCAGTTTAGTTTTATTATGGTGGTGTATTTTTAAGCTTACACTTTATTCTTCATTTTAGATTATTAATTAAATTTTGATGAGTTATCATAGCTGAAAACTTTATCCCTAATCCATGTTCTGAAAACCACTTTTACATATGTTAGATTTTTCTCAGGATTATGACACAGAAAAGTGAACAATTTCAGCTTTACATTCAGCCATTTTCAGGATACATAGTCTCATAATGGATTAATGCAGCAGTTACCAAAGTGTGTGTTGTTGCTTCCTCACAGGGGCACCATGAAATGTTATAAAATTTTTGTAATTTTACTAAATGTAAAAAATATTGGTTATTTCACAAATTGTGTTTGTTAGAATTTGACATACGGTGTCTTGGGAAAATCTGGATTTAGCAATAGTGCCAAGAATAAAAAAAAGTTCAGGAAACACTGGATTAATGTAAATTACATATTTGTTCAACATTGTCATGATATGAAGATTTTGCTTAATATCTCAGGGTGGGGTAAAGATTAAGTAATGAAATTTGGCATGGTGGCTTGTATATGAGGGACATTGATACTATTAAATTTTGGTGTTAAAGGTCAAGGGGGGTGAGGAGATAAAGGAAGCCTTGTGTATTTCCAGTAGGGTTAGACTTAATAATGAGTTTACTCATTACTAACATTTATATATATATTTTTTTTTTATAAAACTTTCCCTACCCTCAAAAGTAAGCTTTTTGCTGTTTTATAGTAATTCAAACTACAAAAACTTTCATATAAGAAAATTCATAACAGATAGCACCATACACAATTTAATTAAGTTATGTTGTAATTAAAATTTATAAAAGTTATTTTCTAAATAAGATCTCATAATAGCCAGAAAGTTATGCAACTCATTGCTGGAATTTTTTTTTTTTTGTAATTGTCTGGTAAAGTTAGGCACTGGCACAGTTGTCAAACACAATAATTCTTATTTTAGTGCCATTTGACGATTCTTGCTCCAAAAGCTACAAGTTTTTTACCGGCAGACATCACCTTTAAATTGATGAACCATTAAAAATTTTTAAATTTTGATACAAAAAGAGTTGCTTTTTATTTTAGACAAATAAAACAAGTTTGAAGTCAACTCAATAGGTGCGATGTGGATGATTAATCAACTTAAGTTAAAACACTTGCTACTATGGTAGGGTATATCTTGAAGGTGGTGGGATTTAAAGCCGAAAATATTCAGATATATTTTTTATGAACGTATTTTGCATAAAAGCTAAATGAGCATTTTAAAATAATCTTTGTGAATTTTCTATTTTACAAAACTATTTTATTTTAGGATTATGATCCGTTTGCCGAACGCAGAGTTCCAAGAATTGCAGATAGAGAAGACGAGTATCGGGCCCAGCGCCGAAAGCTCATGATATCTCCCGAGAGAATTGATCCTTTTGCTGATGGTAAGTCAATGGTTAGAATTTTTGAAATTCATATGCAATTATATTAAAAATTACTTTAAAATTTAAAGATTATCAGTAGAATGTTGTCCGTGAAATCAGAATACGTTAAATTATTTGGTTACATTTTCCTTAAGTTGTAAATTCCAGTACTTTTATGTGCAGCATGTGTTTTCATTGTAGTCAAATAAACATTTTACACAACATACATAATAAGATATTTGAAATTAAAATTATTAACAAATTTCAACTTTAAATTTAAATGGAAATATTAAATTTTATTTGCATTTTTGATAAAGTTAAATTGTCGGAATTATTTATTTTACTGCCATACAACTTTGTCCAAAATTATCAGATGCACAATTAACTGAAATTTAGGTAAATTATTAATCAATTTAATTCTTGTTGTAAAGAAGTCAATTTCTGGAAAATTTCTCACTGCTTTTTTATTATAATTTGAAAATAACTTTTGGAAAGATTATGTAGAAAACTAGTTAATGAATATATTTATTAATGTAGCAACAGTTGTGAATGCATATTCAAAACAAATCTTTAAAACTAACAATGACTGTGTTTACTTAAGCTAATGTTTTTGGCCAGTTTATAGAGCTTCAGGCTGTGTAGAACAAGAATAACTTTCAAATTATTGGTAGCAAATTAAAGCATGACACAAAGTTTAAATTACAGATTTTTAGAAAACTTTCAGATACAATTACCATTGGTTATGATTTAAACAACATTATGCCATTTGAGCCACATGTAAATACAGTTTTTGCTGGTTTTGAAGGTATCTTGTCAATGCATTAAAGCCATTTGTAAGAATGTTATATTCTTATATAGCCTGCGTTTGGTCTGCTCGTTCAACAAAAGGCCTTCTTACTCTGCCATTTGTTTTTGTCATATGCACTATGTTTCCATTGCATACCAGCTTGATGCATATCTTATTTTTCCATCTATGACGACTACTATCTCTTTTTTTGCCCATTTCTAGATATCTACCTTGATGTTAGACTTATCCACCTATTATTATTCCTCTGTGCAATGTGTCCAGCTGATGTCAAATACATTGATTACATTTGACCTTGTTCATTTCCTTTAATTTATGATGTCTACAAGTAATTCTTGACACAATACATTTATTCTTCCTCTGTGTAGCTTGCAACTTGTAAATGTCCATGTTTCGGTTCCATTGATGATGATTATTTTTAATTTCTCCTGGATGATTTTAAGATAAAGGATGACTTGAGTAGATACTCTAATATTATATTAAAATAAACATTTAGTGATATGACAGCTAATCTAGAAAGATGGCAATTAAATGTAGGTTCAAAATTTTTGAATTGCAGATCAAAATTATTTTAAAGTTTTGCAAGTTGAAAAAGCTAAATTATTGCAAACAATTTTTAAAATTTATTTTAATTATAGAATAAAATTATATATTTGATTGATTTTGTCTATAAAATCTAAATAAGAAGAATGTTATACATGTAAAAAAAGCTTTGTAGTTTGATGCCTTTTAAGTAATGGTTTAAATTGATAACTAAGATTGATAATTTTGTTCAAAGATTCATATTTTGACAATAATTGGCAATAAAGAAAATGGAATTAAAGTTAAAATAATCGGTATATNAGAGTTTGTTAAAAGATTAAAGTTTGTTTTCATATAAAAATTATGATGAATAACGACATCTAATATCAAAAACTTATCGATATTGTAACAAGATATATTGGATTTAAACCTGTGGATCAAAGGTCACGACCTCAATATATGTCAGGAATAACACAGGTGAGGTTAAAGGAAACATCAACATTTTTTGCTGATTGTTAAGACAGGAATGTTTCCTACATGAGAAATGAAGTGATTGAACAAATACTGCATGGACCACCACAATTTTGGCAGTTTTGATCATAAAAAAATCGCATGATGGAAGAAAAATAAGTACCAAAAAAATTGAAAAGAAAAAATGACTGGATCAGTGTGACCCTGTGCAACTAACAGAGGATTTTAATTAATCAATACAAGAGATAAAATTTCATATTTTGATAAGAAGTTAAAAATTTGGATTTCTACAGTTGAACAGAATAATTTTGATTGCTTTCCTGTCCTGCATGAATTCTCGACTGACTTGTGAAATAAATTCTAATGTCCTATTTCATTTCTTGTTTTTTATTTTTCATTCAAAGTGAGTTGAACATTCCTTTGTGTGTCAAAACCAATAAAACATGGCAAAATGGCAGTTAAATCAATCCAAAATAGATTTGGAACTTGGATATTTGTCTGATTCTTATGGTTTATCTGATATGGAAAATGAATTTCAGTTCTGATTTAGATGCAAGTAGTGATTCAGATCCTGGTAGCTGTAATGTTTAGGAACAAAGATTGGTCTAAAGTTGGTGATTCTGTAAGAAAACCATTCAATTCTATGGGTAATGATGGGGTTAAAATTTAAATCAGTGATCCTAATGGCATTTTAAAAATGTTTAGTATTTTAAATGATAGTATTATAAAATTTATTTGCAATGAGAAATCAAATAAATGAATTGCCGATAATAATACTTCTTTTGAAATAAAAAAGGAGTCATCTTTATGATTGTAAAGATATAACCTCACAGGAGATTTGTTTACTGGAAGTCATTTTTCTTTTGAGGAGTTATATTGAAGCCAACTATAAGTCATATTTCTCTAGAAATCCTGTCCCAAACACCAATGTTTTTAGAGAATGAAGAGGGATTGATTTGTTTTGTTGATGAAATTTTTGCATTTTTCTAGTAATACTGATACAAACAACAAGCTATACAAAATTAAAGAGCTATCGTCATTATATAGAAACAGTTTCCAAACAGCTTATGTGACCTCACGTAATATTTTTATTAATAAAAATCTTTTGTTTTGGATGTGAAGGTTGTGGTGGAAAATGTTTATTTCCTCAAAGATCCAATCTGGTATAAAATATTTTCTTCTTTTGAACCAAAAAGTGATTATGTATTTAATTTTATAACACACACTGACAAAAATAAAAATTATTCCTATAAATCTAACTGATGTGGATCCTTTGAAAGAGTCATTTATTGTGCTTTCTATAATGCAAGATTATCTTGATCAAGGATACTGTCTATGCATTGACAGTTATTATTTTAGTGTGTATTTGTTAGATTATCTAGTATCCTGAAAAACTGATGTTATTGGTACAGTAAGAAAAGAACAAAGGAGCTTCTAGAACAAATTTTTTCATCTAAACTGAAAGGGGAGACATCAGTAGTTATGTATCAAGGCAAAGATATGTTGATGAAGTAGAACGACAGAAAAGATGTTTTTATCATGACCATAACAAGAAAAAGTACATGAAAGCAGAAACCAAAAGTATATATTGAATACAAACACCATCTGACAAACGTGGATTTATCAACAGCAAAACAGTGCTAGAATGCATGTAAAAAAAATATACGAAACTTTACCTTAGATTTTTGGACATCTGTATATAAAATGTGCATATTATTCACAAAAAATTAGGAGGAAATCTTACATTACTCTCTTTCAAATTGAAATTGATTGTTACATTGTTCGAGACATATGATGAAGTTGAAGACATTACACCGTGAGAAGAATGGATTTGCCTATACCTGGCCACCTCAGAGGTCAGAACTTTTTGGCATAGATCCAAGGAGCAGAGATAGATGTTTACAAAGACAGCGTGTAGTATGTTCTCCAAAGAAAGGGTAAAAATATGTAATAATTCTTTTGCAGGTAACGCGATAAATAAGGTGTGCTGCAAAAATATAAGGCCACCCTAATTTTTTGGAATGATAAATTTTTTTTACACTTAAACGAAAAATTAATGACAAGAATTAATGGTTATGTACAACAATTACTTATTCTATTTACAATTAAAAATAAAAATGAAAATATAAATTTTTTATTCAAAATATCAAACATAATGGTGTTGCAAAAATGAAAGGCCGGTTGCAATTTTGAGTGATTTATCAAAAAAAAAAAAAACTTTACTGTCATCTATAATTTAATATTTATAAAGAGATAGTAGCACTTTGTAATTGCAAATTGAGGCATAATTGCATTTATAACAGCATTAATTATCATGATAACTAATTTTAACAATGGGTAGAGATAAGTCCTAAATTGCGTTTTGAGTGTGGCTGAATCAAGGCACACTATCAGGCTGGAAGTTCTGCTAGAGCTGTTGCAAAACAGCTGAAGAGACCTCATTGTGTTGTAGCCAGTTATGTTAAACTTCTGCTAGAGCTGTTGCAAAACAGCTGAAGAGACCTCATTGTGTTGTAGCCAGTTATGTTAAACTTGGTGTTCAGCATGGAAAGAGAAAACAAACGGGATGGCCTTCCAAGTTGAAAGAAAGCTGAAATCAGCAATTATTTGAGAAATATTGACAACAGGAACATAGATGTGAAATAGGACAAAAGCCTGACGATGAACACAAATCCACACCTTCCTGAATGGTAAAATCAATAAAATATTTTCATGAATTTTTCTATAAAATACAATGGAACAGATCATAAAGTGTTTACTTAAAATCAAAGATAAGTTTTCTGAAGAAAAGTTGAGAGAAAAGATGAAATTTAAGATCACTACTTATCAGAACAAAATCTTACAAATGCCTCACACGATACAATGCTGCCACAAACATAATTTCCCTTTTATTTATAAAATAACCTTATTAAACTAGAACACTAATAAATTTATCAAATATATCAATTATAAACATATTGTACTAGTTAGTTGGTCCGTATCTTTGTATTTTCAGCAATAATATCAGCTGCGTCGGAATATAAATGTATTTATTGCTGTAGAACTTTCACTGTTTTTATTTTCTAAATGATGAGCCATTGGTGTACTCATTCTTTCCAAATTTTCAATGATTTCTTCTATACTGTTTCATTAATGTTTATCTGGCTCTGGTGCATTGTCAAAATCAAGTTTTTCAGCCTTTGTTGATTTGAAAAATCTCTCTAGTATTGGTTTTTATACTTAAAATTGCTTCACTGGTTGATTGATTGCCTTTTATCCAAAGCAGTGTTAAACTATTTTAGTATATATGTTAGTGTCAGAATTTGTGTATTAATACATAAAAGTTTTATGTGGGTGGTTTGTTATTTGTTCTGCTGCAGTCAAAATTGTATAGTGTTGTTATTTCAGTTTACTAAGTTGGGTTACCACCATCCCTGCTGTAACCTTTGACACTCAACAGTGACATTCTAGTTGTGTTAGGAAAGAAAGTGAGAGTTGGTGGTCAGTCTTTTTTGTGTATGTTGTGAATTGCTATACATTAGTGTTTTTTAACTGCTGGCTCATGGACCACTGCTAGTCCTCAAAAAAATTTCATCAGACTGCAGGAAAATATCGATCATACTGATGCTGGTGCAGTTGATTATTTAAATAGTAATCTAGAATTACTGTACTTACTTGGTTACATGCAGTATTAATTAAATTAATTAATTAAACATGCTTTATTATCAATTTAAAAACATTTTCCAGTTGTTGGCCCCTCACATTGCAAAGTCTGCACGGGTAATTGTTATGGCTCTGACATCATCCCTTCTCGACCCTTTCACATTTCTAACACCTTCCCAAATTAAAATATTTTGTTTTGATTCCACCTTGTTCTCATAATGTCATTACTTTGAAGATTTGTGAATTAAAGTTGATCTAAATGTGTAAATTAGTTTTGTTGAATAGATGACTTAATAGAAAAATATTAATTTTTTCCAGGAATTGAGGAGCAAATTCGTGAAATCCAAGCAATGAAAGCTGGTATAACAGCTACCAGACATGAAAATGGAGATGGAGGAGTTCCTTTAGTTGCTTCATCAGGTTCATACATGGATGAAGATATTTATGGGAGTGGTAAAACTAAATTTGAGGATTATGTAACATCTATCGCAGCCAATGACGAAGCTGAAGCAGATGTAAGTATGAAAAACATGTTTGTGTGTACATTTTATCTGCCAGAGAAATCAAGTGTTTGATATTTATTTAATTAACTAATTATTTAAGTATTTACAAAGAATTAATTGTTGAATTTTGGAAAAACTTCATATATAATTATTGTTTTGTTTACAGGATGATGATTATGAAGCAACTACTCTCGTTCAAAACAAACGTGCTACCTATACAGCTCCAACATCTTTCTTAAATGAACTTGTTACTACAGATAAGGTATGTATGCATTGTTATAAATTTTTATTTAACCTTGAAAGTAATTAAGGGCTTATATATATAATTTTATGTAGAAAATGAAAGCAGTCTCACTGCATTTGATATTACACCATTCGATACAATTTTTATGTAATTAAGAATTTAAGTCTAAGTAGTTTAATTATTTGCTTATTCTTTTATTTATATTTTACTTGGAACTGTTTTAAATCTTTAAATTAATTAGTTAACTGTTTATTTTTCTCTTTCTTTCCTAGTGTAGTAAAAAGATATACAGAAAAAACATTTACACTTAACACCATATTCAAAGTTATTAGAAACAACCAGGAACCAATGAATTTGGTTTACTGAATAAAATTATTAGTCTATGAATGTTTTTTCAAGTTTATGTAAATGTAGAATTTTCAGATATCTCTAATTTATTTTTGTTGAGAATAAACAGTTCATGATTTCAAGTAAATACAAATGCTTTGATAATAAAACTGAACATTTAATTATTCATGCAGCTTACACTGAATGCCAAAGTATTTATTGTCGGTTTGCAACTTTTAATTTCAGTAGGAATATTTTTAAACTATCAGTTGTGATAAACTTGAAACAGAAATAACCCACAAAATCATTTAACTATAATGTGTTAAAGTGCTTTTCAGGATCATTGTCCCATCATCTGTTTCAAATGTTTAACATGGATCTGACAATGGGACAGTATGATCCCGAAAAGCAACTTATCACATTAAAAAAGTCAACTCCTTTAAATGTTTTTGTAGTTATTTCTGTTTTTAAGTTTAAAGAACAAATAAGTGGTATAATATTTGATTGCAGTTTAGAGTGCACACCAGTAATTCTCAGGGTGCCAAAATATGGAAGTATATTTTAAAATTGAAAAGAAACCAATTTATGCAATGATTTATTACAACTATACAATTAATTAATAGCTAGTTAGACTTACAGGGTAGCAATTATTATAGTACATAACTATTTACAATTAAAAAATATATATTATTTAAATTCTATACACACTGTACACCGAAAGAATTTTTCACATTTTATAGTGTGCCATGAGCCAAAACATTTGAGAACTACCAGTGTACACAATAGGTTTTCTCAGTTTAGTTTTATTATGGTGGTGTATTTTTAAGCTTACACTTTATTCTTCATTTTAGATTATTAATTAAATTTTGATGAGTTATCATAGCTGAAAACTTTATCCCTAATCCATGTTCTGAAAACCACTTTTACATATGTTAGATTTTTCTCAGGATTATGACACAGAAAAGTGAACAATTTCAGCTTTACATTCAGCCATTTTCAGGATACATAGTCTCATAATGGATTAATGCAGCAGTTACCAAAGTGTGTGTTGTTGCTTCCTCACAGGGGCACCATGAAATGTTATAAAATTTTTGTAATTTTACTAAATGTAAAAAATATTGGTTATTTCACAAATTGTGTTTGTTAGAATTTGACATACGGTGTCTTGGGAAAATCTGGATTTAGCAATAGTGCCAAGAATAAAAAAAAGTTCAGGAAACACTGGATTAATGTAAATTACATATTTGTTCAACATTGTCATGATATGAAGATTTTGCTTAATATCTCAGGGTGGGGTAAAGATTAAGTAATGAAATTTGGCATGGTGGCTTGTATATGAGGGACATTGATACTATTAAATTTTGGTGTTAAAGGTCAAGGGGGGTGAAGAGATAAAGGAAGCCTTGTGTATTTCCAGTAGGGTTAGACTTAATAATGAGTTTACTCATTACTAACATTTATATATATATTTTTTTTTTTATAAAACTTTCCCTACCCTCAAAAGTAAGCTTTTTGCTGTTTTATAGTAATTCAAACTATAAAAACTTTCATATAAGAAAATTCATAACAGATAGCACCACACACAATTTAATTAAGTTATGTTGTAATTAAAATTTATAAAAGTTATTTTCTAAATAAGAACTCATAATAGCCAGAAAGTTATGCAACTCGTTGCTGGAATTTTTTCTTTTGTAATTGTCTGGTAAAGTTAGTTAAGCACCAGCACAATTGTCGAACACAATAATTCTTATTTTAGTGACATTTCACGATTCTCGCTCCAAAAGCTACAAGTTTTTACTAGCAGACGTCATCTTTAAATTGGTGAACCATTAAAAATTTTTAAATTTTGATGCAGAAGGTGTTGCTTCTTATTTTAGACAAATAACACAACTTTGAAGTCAACTCAATAGGTGCGATGTGGATGATTAATCAACCTAAGTTAAAACACTTCCTAATATGGTAGGGTATATCGTGAAGGTGGTGGGATTTAAAGCCGAAAATGTTCAGATATATTTTTTATGAACGTATTTTGCATAAAAGCTAAATGAGCATTTTAAAATAATCTTTGTGAATTTTCTATTTTACAAAACTATTTTATTTTAGGATTATGATCCGTTTGCCGAACGCAGAGTTCCAAGAATTGCAGATAGAGAAGACGAGTATCGGGCCCAGCGCCGAAAGCTCATGATATCTCCCGAGAGAATTGATCCTTTTGCTGATGGTAAGTCAATGGTTAGAATTTTTGAAATTCATATGCAATTATATTAAAAATTACTTTAAAATTTAAAGATTATCAGTAGAATGTTGTCCGTGAAATCAGAATACGTTAAATTATTTGGTTACATTTTCCTTAAGTTGTAAATTCCAGTACTTTTATGTGCAGCATGTGTTTTCATTGTAGTCAAATAAACATTTTACACAACATACATAATAAGATATTTGAAATTAAAATTATTAACAAATTCCAGCTTTAAATTTAAATGGAAGTATTAAATTTTCTTTGCATTTTTGATAAAGTTAAATTGTCGGAATTATTTATTCTACTGTCATACAACTTTTTCCAAAATTATCAGATGCACGATTAACTGGAAGTTAGGTAAATTATTAATCAATTTAATTTTCGTTGTAAAGAAGTCAATTTCTGGAAAATTTCTCACTGCTTTTTTATTATAATTTGAAAATAAGTTTTGGAAAGATTATGTAGAAAACTAGTTAATGAATATATTTATTAATGTAGCAACAGTTGTGAATGCATATTCAAAACAAACCTTTAAAACTAACAATGACTGTGTTTACTTAAGCTAATGTTTTTGGTTAGTTTATAGAGCTTCAGGCTGTGTAGAACAAGAATAACTTTCAAATTATTGGTAGCAAATTAAAGCATGACACAAAGTTTAAATTACAGATTTTTAGAAAACTTTCAGATACAATTACCATTGGTTATGATTTAAACAACATTATGCCATTTGAGCCACATGTAAATACAGTTTTTGCTGGTTTTGAAGGTTTCTTGTCAATGCATTAAAGCCATTTGTAAGAATGTTATATTCTTATATAGCCTGCATTTGGTCTGCTCGTTCAACAAAAGGCCTTCTTACTCTGCCATTTGTTTTTGTCATCTGCACTATGTTTCCATTGCATACCAGCTTGATGCATATCTTATTTTCCCATCTATGACGACTACTATCTCTTTCTTTGCCCATTTCTAGATATCTACCTTGATGTTAGACTTATCCACCTATTATTATTCCTCTGTGCAATGTGTCCAGCTGATGTCAAATACATTGATTACATTTGACCTTGTTCATTTCCTTTAATTTATGATATCTACAAGTAATTCTTGATACAATCCATTTATTCTTCCTCTGTGTAGCTTGCAACTTGTCAATGTCCACGTTTCAGTTCCATTGATGATGATTAATTTTAATTCCTCCTGGATGATTTTAAGATAAAGGATGACTTGAGTAGATACTCTAATATTATATTAAAATAAACATTTAGTGATATGACAGCTAATCTAGAAAGATGGCAATTAAATGTAGGTTCAAAATTTTTGAATTGCAGATCAAAATTATTTTAAAGTTTCGCAAGTTGTAAAAGCTAAATTATTGCAAAAAATTTTTTAAATTTATTTTAATCATAGAATAAAATTGTATATTTGATTGATTTGTCTATAAAATCTAAATAAGAAGAATGTTATACATGTAAAAAAGCTTTGTAGTTTGATGCCTTTTAAGTAATGGTTTAAATTGATAACTAAGATTGATAATTTTGTTCAAAGATTCATATTTTGACAATAATTGGCAATAAAGAAAATGGAATTAAAGTTAAAATAATCGGTATATTTATTAATTAAATGTTTTTACTATTCATACTTGCAAGTACATACATAGTTTGATCTCATAATTGAATCCTACAAATTATTACAAAGTATCTACACTATTACAATTATGAACTTTGAGATAGTTACATTTAACAATGTTACTACATAAAGGAAAGCAAATATCTTGCATTAAAATATATAATTGTCAAACACAAAACTCTGTAAATATATTTACAACGTTTCTTAGTATCTTTTAACTATCTGCTACTTTATATTGACTGTTAAACAAGTAACATATGTCACTGAAACAAATACTTTTGAATAGTCGACATCATTCTACTGATAATCTTGGAATGGATGGTGAAATCGAATGAATGTAAAATGTAATATTGTGTGTGTCTGGGGATAGGTGGGTGTTATTTATTAAATAAAAGGGTTTTAGTGAAAGTCTTGAAATAACCAGAGCGTTATGTAGACACTCAGCACTTAATTTACAAATTAATTAAATTCATATACTGATATATTTATAAAATTTTATTAAGTTTTTTCATCATAATACATTCAGCCAAAATATGGGTAAGAACAAAACTTTCCTCTTCTGTAGCTTAATGTTTTTGAAAAACTTTCTTAAAATTACTTATCGACGACAAAACTGCGTTGTTACGACTACGGAGTGTACCTTCAGAGACCTATATTGGAGAATTGTTTTCTAAATTTGGCCGCTGTATAAAGAGTCGGCATGTTATCGGTAACATGTGATGACTTGTCATCGATTATTTTCTTGATTAAGAAGAAATTGTTGATTTTATGACAACAACAATTATACTGTAGAATTCAAAGCTGTGTGCGAAATAAAGATGGTTTAAATTAATTCTTTTTGCATATTTATACAAAATTTATCAGTTTTTTTAACTATATTTTAATTCTAAACAAAGTAATTCTGTTAAAGTATTAAATATCTGAATATAATTGAAAATATTGGAAATTTTTCTGAACAGTTAATTTATTCCAAAGCTGATACAATTCCAAAGAAATTTTGAAATTAATATTTGCTTACAGCATGTGTAAGTTATTAGTCTTTGTAATTCCATTATGAAGTACTATAGTCTTTGATCTTTTGATTTCTTTCTGTTTCAGTGAAGTAGAATTTTGTTGCAAGCATCTGTTTAATTTGAAGATACGTTGTATTAGAAGAAGTTATATTTTAGCATAAATTTAATCTTTAATTTTGAATAAACTTATTATTAATTTGTTACTTCATTATAATTCTTAATCGTCTTTATGTTAGGAATTCCATAATACATTGTTATTTATCTTGAAGGTAATTTATGCAATTACTTTTTATTGTTGTTGCTGTTAAAATAAGTCTGATTTACTATTTTGGTGTAGGGTTGCCATTATTTGTATTGTTGTTGATGAGTTTTATTTGTAAAATTATTTATTTAAATGTGTTAAAGATTGTTCTCTTCTAATGATGGAAACAAAGCTAGAAGACCATTGTGTACTTGTATCAAATGTAGAGTGCAATTTGTGTTATATATAAGCCTGCAATTTAAGGGGTGAAGGTAGTTTGGAAACTACTACTAACTTTAAAATCAAAGTAAAGTTTAAGACATTTTTTAAGGAATTTTTGGAATATATTGAAATATTTTAAGCATTTGGCCATTGTCACTTCACATTAAAGTTTAACAATGTATAAGGGTTTATATAAATAACCAGTTAATAAGTGATGGATGAAATTGCAGAAAATTTGCATGCAAATGCTCAGTGCACAAAGCTACAACACTATAAGACAAATATCCATAGCCTTGGATATTCATTCATATGATTGTTGTGGAAAAATGGAAAGTGTCCAAAGATGAGCAATTGGTGTAATTGGGTTCCTAGTTGCCAAAGGTTGTGAACCCACTGCAATTAATCAGCGAATGCAATAGGTATATAGTCCAAACACTCTGTCTTGCCTAGGTTAAAGTGTGGATAAAAAATTTTTGGAAGGACATGCATCAGTTGTGACATCTGCAACAGGCGACCATACCATGTAATCTACAAACAGTGAAAAAAAAAACCAGATAAAACCTCCAAATGGCTATAGTCAGTAATAGTTTTTGCTTCATCAGTGGGCAATCACATGAATTTTTTTTGAATTTCCTCCATTCGTATAACACCTAAATAGGGATCAGTTTCCTACGGAAGGTCCTCCCAGGAGGCTTTCCCTCAGCAGATTGCATTGTTTTATAAGTTTTCATATTTTGTGAATTTACTATTCTTTCCTGAGTTCAACATTATAAAATGATTGAAGAACACGAGGGAACATTTATTTATTGTATTTCAAAAAACATCAGACAAAATTTAGCTAAATCCATCACACTTCATTTCTTATGAAATTATAATTATGCAAAATAGTTTAATTGTGACAGATGAGTTTTCATATTGTCATTATTATAATAACATAACTGAAATTTGTGGCATTTTCAAGTAATTTCAGTTAAGCAAAAAAAATGATCACTGTCATCGACTCAAATACTATATAATTCTGTAAAAGTTGCATAAAATATATACATTTACAACAGAAAATGATGATATAAGTATGCAAAATTTGTTGTCAAATAAGAGCAAAATGTGATTTAACAGATGTAATTATGAATTGTAATTGTTATTCCAGATTTAATAAAATTATCGCAGCGATATTAATGTTTTAATGCTATTAATAATAATGAAAGCTCAAACTTTATTTGCAAGACTTATGAATTTATTAGTTTAGTCTGGGTTGGTTTAAGAATTCCAGAAATTTTCTCATATAAGATGAAGACAGGCAATTACAATTTTAGCTATTAATCAGTTGATTGTAGATAAATATTCTTGCAAAGATATATTCTAATCAACAGAAATCGCTAAAGAATAAGTGTACTGTAGTATGTCTCAAAAAGCATGTAAAACCTTAAATATTTCTTATTGTTTTTTTGAAATCAAATGGTTTTAATTTAAAATCTAAATAGATAATTTAAGATTTTGATGGTAATCCAGATTTCTGCCCTACTCATGTTTTTAAATTTTGCAATATTGCACTTCTAGAAAGGAAGAAAACTTTTATTATAAAACCTTTCTCATAATTTTATGTTTTTTGTGGATATATCAAAAGATATTCTGCCAAAATATTTAAAATTTATGGAGAAAAGATACATAGAGAGAGGAGTGGCTGAAAGACAAAAGATGGATTGTGAAGTATCAAACAAGATGGAGTGGTTTCACCAAACTGATTTGACAGCAGAAAACTGGAAACTTTATTGGCATGATGATAGAAGACTGTGTAGGTCAAAAATTTTACAGGAATAATATATAATTCTGTGCAAAGATTTGAATTTCTAAACTAATGGAAGTAACATTTACTTAACTGTCTGTTTTAAGGAATGAACAACAAAAGTGTGTACTGAAACTACAGCCAATCAAATAAAAAGACAAACATTAATTGAAGTTATTCATTCTAAATACTTGATTAGTTTTTTAGCTTTCAGAATGCTCTGCCTCTTTCTTAACACTTGAGCAGCAAAAACAGAAAATCCCCAATTTAAGATTTGGAAGATTGGAAAAAGTGATTTGATGAGGATAAATACTTGGTTACATTAAGGACAACAATAAATTTCTGTTATAATTGCATTAAATTATTTAGGATGATTAAGTGGATAACATTCAGATTTTGATTTATTTGTCTTTGCTTATAATTATTTAGAGTGAAAATCCATTCAGTATTCAAGCTTGGAGAGCTCTTCTGCTAGTAATGTTTGTGAAGGAGTGTCAAATCTTCAATTTAAAGGAGAGAAAGATATGTTTTATCACCTTGTTTTATTATTATGAATCGTCATGGAAAATCTTATTAGAATTGTATGGCTAAATAGTTGATAAAAAGGCTTTTTATCGTCATTTTTCTGGTCAATCCCTTCTGTTCTTAGGTATTTTTATTGAATACTTTCAGTTGAATAGTTCCATAAATTGACAATCTTCTGCCTGGCTGCTTCTGATACCCAGATTATGAAGACAGGCTAAATTCTCAACCCAACTTACTTAATAGTATATTTAGTGGACATGGACAACATGATGGCATAGAATAAATGTTTGATGGTACCTTTACCAAAAATGAGTGGTAGGTTATTTTGCATGGGCAAAGTTGCAAAGACTAAATGATGGTAAGGGATGTCTAATTTGATGAAATGGAGTTGGCTCACACTGTGCAGAAAACATTGAGCAAACTGAGGTTTTGAACTGACCTAATATTCCTCCTGATTTCCTGCCTTAGCTCTTTGGATTACCACTTCTTCCCCATCTGAAACAAGAAAAGAAAACACATTAGAAGACCAAAGATTCAATCTTGTTTTAATGGGACAGAGACAAACTCCACTACATAAAGTGCATTGAGACCAAGGGCAAGGTGTTGGCCCACCAATGGCCAAGCAGTTTTGTTCCCTGAACATTGGGAGTTCAGTTGTGGGTTTGCACCTCGCCAGTACGGGCTGGCCATTTGGAGTTTTCTGGGTTTTCTCCACGTCTGTAATGTCTGAATAGGGGCCAGTTACCCATAAAATGACCTCCCAGAAAGCATCCTTCTAGGCAAATTGCCCAAGTGTTGCAGTGCCATAACTTAACAAAACAAACAGACAAAACTAATGGCAATGTGTCAAATGATATGTTGTAGTCATTCAGGTATGATATTTGTTTCTGTATTGTTTCATTGCATCACCAAGGCAATGTTCTCCTCTTTAGATATTGTATGGGCAAACCAAAATATATATAGTAGGATCCTGCCATATATGATTAAATGTTCTAAGACTTTGTGTAAGAGGAAATTTGTATAAAATGGTAAATTCCATTAATTATTAAGTATTTTCTATACTAACATAGTTGTTACATGTTTTATTTGAAATAAATGATGTAAGTAAACATTACATAAACAATAAGTAGCATGGTACCATAAAACTAAAATTTTAAATATTTTTTCTAAAGTCGGCACTTTGCAGCTTTTATTTGGCTTTTCAGTGTTACTAGCATCACTACCCTTATGTTTTAGAATCTTGTTTGCAAAATGATTAGCATAAATGAAACAAAGAATTACCAACAATATCACACAGACGTGTTACAAGCAAGAACTCCTGTTAAAGACTATTGCAAATTTAATCGTCTAATGCAAAACAAAGAAATAAATCACAGGAATGCTTTCTTAGAATGAGAATGTGCACAACTCATGCACATTAACAACTAAGTGAGATGCTGCAAGACTTTGTGTACCTTAAAAAATGGTGCAGATTTAGTTTGCAATTAAGAATTTTTATTTTATTTCTCTTCCAAATTCCCAGTACCATAAACCCAAAAGAGTATGTGACAAACTGTGTATGGTGGGGACCTACTATGTGTATTTTGGTTAAGAGCAGATCATTGACAATAAATTATATTTCTCTATTTCTTTGGAACTTACTCTTATTAGGTTTTACGAACTGTTTTTGTGAGCGAAATCAAAATTTTCAAAACAAATATTTAAAAATTAGATTACTACTTACGAAATTCTTACTGTCTCTCCCAAAATGAATAAAGTTGATTTAGTTTTGTTCTTGCCTTGATTGGTAAATAAATAATTCCCCAAAACACTTATTTTGAGTAAATTACAGTAACTAGAAAAGAAAACTACATAAACGATAATAACTAATTAATGTCGTTCAATTTTTCTCCTCAAGCTTGGGAGCACCTTTATGAAATTCCATCAACGACGTGACACGGTTTGTCCCTTACTCGTGCAGGAAAATGGTCTACAGTACCCTCTGGGGATATATAAATGCACGTAATGCCAATATTTAGTAAATTGAGTGTGTTAGTAATTTATGAAAATAATTGTTTTGTGACGCTTTTAAAGACAATTAAATGGTGTAAAGTAGAATTGGATTGCAGAAGTAATACGTGCATTAGGATAAAGAACTCTGAACACCTGCTGACGACGGGGGCTAAATAAACTTATTTTATCGCGAACTACGTAGTTAATCGCAGACTGAAATAATTCTCTATTTAATGTAGCATGTTAATGAGAACTGCATGGAGTTTATTGATGAAAAATGTCTTTTCAGATCACTTAAAGAAACCTTCATCATTATTCTTTAATTGAGAAAAGTGTCGAGAAATAATATCCTTCACTGTCGTCATCAGACAAATTTCTAGCGACAAGGGCCGCTTGCAATCCATTCGAAAATTTAATGTGTTATAATGTTTTTTTTTAAATATATATATATATTTATATACTTAAAGTTTTATAACTAAAGAATTGTTTAAGTTAATGTTTATATTTTTCATTACTGTGAGAACAAACTGAGCGGTGCAAGAGCCCTTGTCGAAATAAGAACCAAAGGTATATGACTCGCTTTACAAGTAATTGGAAAGTCATTGGGAAAAGTCACTCGAGGAAGTTTAGTGTGTATGGTGTGTGTGTGTGTGCTCAACAGACATTACTAATCACAAAAAGACTATTTTTAGGCTCACCGTTGCGCTTGACCTCAATCCTGATGGTTAGAGAAAAAGGAGATTGGAGAGTACACGTACGTATTATAGTAGTATGTAAATGTTGGGAAAGTCCCTGAACTAATTGAGTTTCGATGCAAAAATTCAATAGTTTTATTTTCAAAATTAACACTAATTGTATTGGTGTGATTGAGAAAATATTGTATTTTTTTTTAATAAATTGCTGTTTTTAATAACGACAAAAATACATGGGTGCAAATGACTTTTGCGCCCATCGAAAGCTTTTTATTTTGTTTTCATTCTGTTGTTTTATTGTTATGCTCATATGTAACTTCATAAAAAGGCTTCACTTAAATTGTGCTCAAGCATGAAGAAACTGCAAAATTCATAAACTTAGGAAGAAATATCAAGTGAAAACCTATTTTCTGCAGGATAAGTATGCAACTGTCTGCAAAGTGAAGTCGTAAACAGGGGCTTTTCCCATCAGTTATATTAGTAATTTAATCCATGAGCTTGTTCGGCAAACCAATGTAACAGAATACTTTGTTCAGTCAGGAACATTAAACTAGTGTTAAATGCATACCGTTTTTGCTCCAGTTACATTAGTTTGCTGGCAAATGAACGAATAGTTTATTTAAATCAATCAATAATATTTTTTGTCTTTTTCCATTTTCTTTATAGGTGGAAAGACTCCAGATGCTCAGTCTAGAACATATCAGGTTATTATGAGAGAGCAAGCTTTGAGTAAAGATCAGGTAAGTGTTTAATTTCTTAACATAAAAAGTAAGAAACTTGTGTTTTAATAGCGAAGTTTAATTGAAATGTTTTTGTTTTACAGGTTGAATTGAGAAAAAAATTGGCTGAAAAAGCTAAATCTGGGGATTTGAAAACTGTGGCAAATGGAGATGCTTCGAAACCAAGTGAGTAAAATTATTTAATTTTCAATAATGAAAGCATTTAAAATGTGTGCATGCTTTTTACTCAGCTACTAGTAAGCCATCATGCAGTTGTTAGGTATTTTTTTTTTAAATTAATTTATTCTTTTTAACATAGCGACATGTTTGTTTCAGGTAAACGAAGGAGATGGGATCAAGCTACTGGTGATGAAACACCTGCTACTCCAGCTAAGAAGAAAGCTTCCAGTTGGGATATGGCTGAAGTAAGTTCACAGAATTATTATGTCAATAAAAGATTATAAGAACACTTAAAATTATCTTTTAAATGCTATATTTCCTTGATTCTAAATCACATATGTTTTTACATTTTAATATCTCTAAGTTTGGAATGTATCACACACAATGTCAAAAGAAACTTTCCAGTCTGACAGTGTGGAAGTGCAAATTTTGGCACAATTACATGCACATAAATTTATAGTACTCGTTTGTTCATTATCATGTCAGTTACATGCATTGGTAATATTACAGGTTTGAATTCAAATAAAATTTGGAATGTTTATAAATTAAGATCTTTAAATTGGTAGTGTATCTTAGAATTGATGATAGAATCAAAGAAATATGGTACTAGGTTCTACACTATTAATATTTTAATTATGTACAAATCCAAAATCTGTATGCTTTTAATTCATAAAAAGCATTTATCATGATCATACAATACAATGCAGCATAGTGTTATGCATCAAAGTTAAGTAGAAGTTCTCATATAAATAAATAGAAATTGTCTGAAAGAGAATGGTTATGCAAAATATCCAGTATTAATTTTTAGATATATATTGGAGCAGAANTAAACAAGGGCAACAACTTAGACCTATAGTAGACATTAGCATATATTATTTTAGTGCTGCAGTTACAAAGTATATTTGTACTCAGCAGGCTTAAAATCTGAACTCTAAGAAAAATGCTTGCAGTCTACTAAAGCCTACAAAGTTCACTCGCAACCCACATCCAGAAAAGGATGCTCATCGTGCAGGCTAATGCACCAAAGGCTATGCAGTACACGCAGCCTTTGACACATTACATTCACCGAAATGTTTGCATTAAAATAAATTTTAATGAAAAGAGAAATATGTAAATCATGAGGAGTTCCACAGTAATATGTAAATTTTCCAAACAAAATGAAAATTAAAAATTAGATCTTTGCAAATCATGTGGCAAAATGACGTCCAAGTCCTTATAAAAAGAGTCAGTCAAAATAGTGTCTCTGAATATAAGGCATGTTGCAGCACTGCATCAATGCCTTATATTCAGATACACTACTTTGAAATTATTGTATTAAGACAAAACGCACTTAAACTTTCCAACTGCACCAAGACATTTTCAACACACACATACTATAGCAATCTGTTTTTGTATCGGGAATATTGAAAAGTCATCACTGACAATTAGATACAGAAAAAGTGATTTTACTTAAAGATAATACAAAAAATTAATCAAAATAGTATTCCTCATTGTTAATGTTAGTTATCAACCAGAACCAGCATTTAACCAGCTTTTCAATGCTCAGTTTGAAGAAAGAAAGCTGTTTGAAAGCAAAGTTGTCCACCCGGGCCTGGAGTACAGCAAGTCCCTTTTACCATTTCTTATTTTTTTTGAAAAAATAAAATATTCTACATATTTCTTTACTTTCCAAAATGTTTCTTTATTACTAAAAACATCTTAAAGCTTTCATTTTCTTTTAGTAAAAATAACATCCGGACCACATTAGGAAATTACAGACGCGGAGAAAACCCGTAAAACTCCACTCGCCGGCCCGTCCCGGCACAAACCCACGACCGAACCCCCCAGCGTCTAGGGAACGGTCACCGGCGGGCCAAACGCTAATTTTAAACAGTTAAAAGATGCCACTCCCAGTTTTCATTAATGTTTGCAGATGTTATTCAACACTACACGAAGAAAATTTCAGGTGGTCAAATCTTGTGACGGATTCCATTTAGGATCGTGGTCCTTTCTACTTTTCCGGCAGTATAGGGGTCGACAATCCCGGAGGATCCCCCTATGACCCGAAAGTAAAATTTTGCGGAAATTTCCCAATTACGAGTAAATTACACAGTAAAAAGTCATTTCTAATAAATGAGAAGGAGTTATATAATTATTTATATAAAGTTTTATGTAAATTAACTTTGAACGTTTAATTTTTCTCAGAATAGTTATAAAACGCTTTAATAAGCTTATTGAGGCATTTTAATCATTAGAAATAACCTGTTACTACACAAAGTGGCTAGACTTGGACATAATCCAGCATTAGTTATAAACAGAAAGTGAAAATTTAAAATATTGGCAAAGGGCCAAGAATAGGTCATTTTTCGAATTCAAATCAAAATATACCCATAATTCCATACCGTAATAGCGATGTCGTCATCTTGCAAAATGAGGGCACTGTAGACGCAAGCGAGTTCGTCTGGAGACAACATTTTAATGCTTTCGAGTATCGGCGACGATGGAAAATAACGACGAAGCAAACCGAATGACAAAAAGTTGCAACACCTCCCGAAAATAAAACCGAAACTTTCTCTGGTACTCTACCTCGACGCTAGGAGCGCTCATCGACTTCATTTTTTTTCATTTAAGTTTTAAAAGATTATGAACGTTATACTTATTACGCTTATTTGATGCGGGATATTTATTTAAATTGGTTCTTCCTCCATAAAATAGTTTAACGTAGTTATACTAACGAAATGCATGTTTAAAGAGACTACGTGTGAGCGCTCTATCAATTCGTCACATAAACAATTGCGTCATGTCCTATACAGTTTGGTTTAACTGTAACTGGAATATGTTTTAATCGCAAAATTTTGCAAATTATTAATTTTAATTAATTTCAGTCACAGACTCCCTCTCAGAGTCGTTGGGACGAAACTCCCGGTCGTATACCTAAGGGTTCAGAAACTCCCGGTGCAACACCAGGAGCCAGCACACGTATCTGGGATGCCACTCCAGCACATGCGACACCTGGTGCAGCCACCCCTGGACACGATACTCCCGGTCATCGTGCCACTCCGAGTGCAAGAAGAAACAGATGGGACGAAACACCTAAAACAGACAGAGGTATTGTTTTTATAACTTGAATTTTTATTTGAAATCAATACTTTGATTATAAAATATTATAATTTACAAAATTTTATGATAAACAGAAACACCTGGTCATGGAAGTGGTTGGGCAGAAACTCCTCGCACGGACAGAGGCACAGATTTGATTCAAGAGACTCCCACTCCCAGTACTAGTAAACGGCGTTCTCGATGGGACGAAACTCCTGCCTCACAGATGGGAAATCAAACCCCGCAGACACCCTCTATGATGACTCCCAGTGGAGTTACTCCAACCGGACCTAAAGCTATGGCCATGGCCACCCCAACTCCAGGTAAAATTCTTGTATTACAAAAATATATGCTTTACTTTTTAAATACTTACAAATTTTTTAATTACATATAAATTTTAGGTCATATAATGGCAATGACTCCAGAACAGTTGCAGGCTTATCGGTGGGAAAGAGAGATCGATGAGAGAAACAGACCTCTTTCTGACGACGAATTGGATTCTATGTTTCCTCCGGGTTATAAAATACTTCAACCTCCAGCAGGTTATATTCCTATTAGAACACCTGCTCGTAAATTGACTGCAACACCTACTCCTCTGGGAGGCACTTCTGGATTCTTCTTTCAGAAAGATGAACCTGTTAAAGTTGTAGATACACAACCAAAAGGAAATTTACCTCCATTAAAACCAGAAGATATTCAATATTTTGATAAATTATTGGTAAGATATTTATCAAAACAATTAAATTATGTATTAATAATTACAAGGCATGTCCGGAAAGTAAGTACCATTTTGGAAAAACTCACATAAAAAATATTTTTTCAAAACAAAATTTATTTTTATATGATAGAGCGTGTCTGAAACTATTTTTCTACATAGTTACCACTATTGTTCAGACATTTGTCATATCGGGAAACCAGCTTGTCTATACCCTCTTCAAAGAAAGATGCCACCAGCGAAGAGAGCCACTGCTGAACATGGTTGTTGCAACAATCTCATGCAAAACAGTATTTGAAATTTGTGGAAACTCATCACAAAGCAATCTTATTGTGAACCGTCTGTTTTCAGGAATTTTTTCATTCACTTTTGCAACTAAACCATCATTGACAACAGAAGGCCAGCCACTCCAAGCTTTGTCATGAACATCAGTGTGTTCAGCATTGAATTGTCGAACCAGCTTTCTAACCATTCCATCACTCATTACATTTTCACCATAAATCTCTACAAGTTGACGATGAATTTCAACTGGCTTAACATGTTTTCTTTGCGTTCAAAAACCGTATTACAGGATGCACTTCACAGTCAGCAGGATTGGCAATAGTCTTAAACATTTTGAACGCTCACTAACACGTGGAAAAACAACACAATCCGTTTGCAATGGCGTCACTGGACTGACAATCAACCAGAGAGACGTGTGCGCTGAACTGCGATACTACCACTGCAATGGCGGTAGAACGAAACGGTACTTACTTTCCAGATACGCCTCGTAGAAAAGTATCCAATACTGTATCCATTTCAATATAAACCATATTTAAAACATTAATATGGGTCTTTAAATATTTTAAATAATTGAGAGTTAATGTTTTAAGTACAGATTATGTATATAATTTGCATTTTGTACTGGGTGGTCCAAAAGTTAGTTAACTAATGTATTAAGAGTAGTTAAAAGTATTTTGAAAACTGATAAATATTAGTATTTGCAATCCATTTCCTTTCAATGGATTGACTGAGTCTTAAATAATAAACTTCAGCTCTAAAATCAGTTTTGATTTGTTGTAAGATAGTTTTAAGGTGTTTTGGTTAACTGACTTTTGGATCATGTGAGTTGGTTTGAAATTTTTTATAAAATATTTTATTGCACTGAAATTTCACAGTAATTGAAACATGTAAATTATTTTGTAGGCCGACGTTGACGAAGAAGCCTTGAGTCCTGATGAGCAGAAAGAAAGGAAAATAATGAAATTGCTGTTGAAAATAAAAAATGGAACACCGCCAATGAGAAAGGCCGCTCTGCGACAGATTACGGACAAGTCGCGCGAATTTGGTGCCGGTCCTCTGTTTAACCAGATTTTACCTTTATTGATGTCTCCTACTTTGGAGGATCAAGAACGTCACTTATTGGTGAAAGTTATTGACAGAATTTTATACAAGTTGGATGATCTCGTTCGACCTTATGTACATAAAGTAAGTAATCGAATTATTAATTTAAGTATTTAAATTATTTCTGTAGTTAAATGTAAATGTAAATTAATGTCTTTTATTACAGATATTAGTAGTCATTGAGCCTTTATTGATTGACGAGGATTACTATGCTCGTGTGGAAGGCAGAGAAATTATTTCTAATTTAGCAAAAGTAAGTTTTTTTTTTTTTTATAAATAGTTTAATAAAGTTAAACATAATAATTAGTTGAATAACAGAAATATGACATTTTACTTTGAAGTTTAGAATAATTTCCACTCATTTTATGTGCCCATCAATGGCCAAGTAGACCACTGAATGCCAGTAGTTAATTGCAAATTCACACCTGACAGACTGGCCAGTGTCGAGTTTTTGTTTTTCTTCATGTCACTAAGTTTTTTAATATTAATCACTTTTTTTTAAAGTAAATTCTTTAGAATTAAAAGTTAAAAGATAAATTTCATTAATCATCAGTGGCATGGCTACAAATTTTGCCACCTGCAAGGCACCCCATGTGTTTGGCCCCAAAGCAGTCACTCAAATTCCCCATAGTTATGTCACTGCTTATCATAGATATAATGACGAAATCTTGTCGGTCCCCTAATGCTTATTATAACCGAGTTTGACTGTAGTTTAATTTTTAGTTTAAAATTTGTATGTAGTGTGATCTTGATATTTAATTGATGTTTATTATAATATGTTGTTTAAAACTTTTAGGCAGCAGGTTTGGCCACGATGATATCAACAATGAGACCCGATATCGACAACATTGACGAATACGTCAGAAACACTACTGCCAGAGCTTTTGCTGTCGTCGCCTCTGCTCTTGGAATTCCCTCTCTCTTACCTTTTTTGAAGGCTGTGTGTCGCAGCAAGAAGTCTTGGCAGGCAAGGCACACGGGTATAAAAATTGTTCAACAGATAGCCATTTTGATGGGATGTGCTATTTTACCTCATTTAAGAAATTTAGTAGAAATCATAGAACATGGTAAGGAAGTGCTGTTTATCTGAATTAGAAAATTTATTTTATATAACATTTCTATTTAGATTATAAGTGTTGGACTGAAGAAAATGATTTTGCTAAGTGTTGGGAATGCAATGTAATAGAAGATTAAATCATCTATTATATTACAATTGCCCCAGTTGCAATTAGATGTTGTAGAATGTTCCAAATATTTGTTTTACATATGGCCATAATTTTGGGATGCTAGAGAATATCAGCCCTACTTATTTAAGATCTAAATAACCATTGCTTTTATCAGTCTATAGTTTCTTAATTGAACTTGCTTGTTGTTTATCAATAAAGAATTAATTATTGTTTGATTTTTGAAGATATGACCATGTTAAACTAGTAAAATTGGAATTATGGTCAGTACTTGATGTTAGAATTCATGCAAGTCGTTTTACTTTTGATGTGTTTATTTTATCTTCTTTTGATGTGGTATACTTTACAGTTGACAGTTAATGTTTACAAAATTGTGGGAATTATTGTGGAATAGGATTGTTTGAATCCCTATCAAATACAACCCAGCTATCACATTACTGTTTGCTGAAAAATTAAGAAAATTTTGCTGTTAACATGCTGTTTCATGTAACAATTTTTATTTACTAAATACTTCACCTTTATACATCTTTTTACAGGATTAGTAGATGAACAGCAGAAAGTTCGAACAATTACTGCTTTGGCTTTGGCTGCACTTGCAGAAGCCGCAACTCCTTACGGTATCGAATCTTTTGACAGTGTGCTCAAACCTCTCTGGAAAGGTATTAGAACTCACCGAGGAAAGGTAATAATTGCATATTTATTTACAAAAAGTAGTGTTTAGAAGAAATTTTAATCAAAAATTATACTTTTATTTTAGGGTTTGGCTGCTTTCTTGAAAGCTATTGGTTATTTGATTCCACTCATGGATGCTGAATATGCAAATTATTATACCAGAGAAGTGATGTTGATTCTGATTCGAGAATTTCAGTCTCCTGACGAAGAAATGAAGAAGATTGTACTTAAGGTAAATATAATTCGGTTTTTAAAATTATAATAATATGGTCCTTGACATTTAACAAATTGGATAAATTAAATTTTCTGTAGGTAGTAAAACAGTGTTGTGCCACTGATGGTGTGGAACCACAATATATAAAGGAAGAAGTGCTACCTCACTTTTTTAAACATTTTTGGAATCATAGAATGGCACTTGATAGGAGAAATTATAGACAGGTAATATTTAAATATCTAAAAAATGTAAAGTATTAATGTAGATATAGGTATTAACCAAGTTGTATAATTTTAGTTGGTGGATACAACAGTTGAAATTGCCAATAAAGTTGGTGCTGCAGAAATTATACATCGCATAGTCGATGATTTGAAAGATGAAAATGAACAGTATCGAAAAATGGTAATGGAAACAATTGAAAAAATCATGGCCAATTTGGGTGCAGCTGACGTAGATTCTCGTCTAGAAGAACAACTTATTGATGGCATTTTGTACGCATTCCAAGAACAAACAACAGAAGTAAGCTTATTACATTTGAATATAAGATCTTTATTTCTTGTTTCTTTTTGTTTTTATATTTGATCTGTATTATTGGTGTTTTCTTTTAGGATATGGTGATGTTAAATGGTTTTGGCACAATCGTGAATGCTCTGGGAAAAAGAGTGAAACCGTATCTCCCCCAGATCTGCGGTACTATATTATGGCGTCTCAACAACAAATCTGCAAAAGTGAGACAGCAGGCTGCCGATCTCATTTCTCGTATAGCAGTCGTAATGAAAACTTGTCAAGAAGAAAAATTGATGGGTCATTTGGGTGTTGTACTTTATGAATATTTAGGTGAAGAATATCCAGAAGTGTTGGGATCCATTCTGGGTGCTCTGAAATCCATTGTAAATGTAATTGGCATGCACAAAATGACACCACCTATTAAAGATCTCTTACCACGATTAACTCCGATTTTGAAAAACAGGTTAATATTTTCTTTTTTAATAATTTTATTTCTCATTAAAAACATATTAAATGATTTTTTTTAATTAGACACGAGAAGGTACAAGAAAACTGTATAGATTTAGTCGGAAGAATTGCAGATAGAGGTGCTGAATATGTTTCTGCAAGAGAGTGGATGAGAATATGTTTTGAATTGTTAGAATTACTAAAAGCCCACAAAAAAGCAATTCGTCGTGCTACTGTGAATACATTTGGTTACATTGCCAAAGCCATAGGTCCTCATGATGTATTGGCGACACTATTGAATAACTTAAGAGTAAAATTTATTTCCTTGATTCATTTTTTTTTTTTTAATTTGAGTTCTCAAAATTAAAATTTTAACAATTTATTTATCATAGGTGCAAGAACGTCAAAATCGTGTGTGTACCACCGTTGCTATAGCTATAGTTGCTGAAACATGCTCACCTTTTACAGTATTGCCTGCCTTGATGAATGAATATCGTGTTCCAGAATTGAACGTTCAGAATGGTGTTTTAAAATCTCTATCATTTTTGTTTGAATATATTGGAGAAATGGGAAAAGACTACATATACGCTGTAACGCCATTATTAGAGGATGCGCTTATGGATCGGTAAGTTGTAATTTAAAAATTCTTTATATTTCAAAACAGATTCTGAATAACTTAATTCATTAGTCTTAATCATCAAACTTGTTATAGCAACTATCCAATGCTGTGATTTGTCTTGTACTGCTCAGTATATGATATCTATTTTCCACTTGATGGTGATTACTGAATTAAAGTAATAAAACAGAAATAAAACAAAAATTTTGTGTTTCAAACACAAATATTTGCAGAAAAGTAGTTGAAAAATGCAGTAGAAATTTATTAATTTAGAATGTTTGGTAATCTGATGTGATCTGTAATGTAGGCAATAATTTGAAATTGTCTAATAATGTTTGGCATGTTCTTCTCCCACCAATTGGAATTTGTTCAAATTCAACACTAATTTGTCCTCGATGCACTTGTGCAACAGTATGTCCTTTTGGGTCTTTTAGTAAGACTATCTTCAAGAACATGGCTTTATAGAGTATACTAGATAACAATGGACAAATTCAACGTATTGTGGTATACAGTAGAGCGTTGTTTATCCGAATCAATTGGAGACTGGGGTTGTTCGGAAAACTTATTTTTCGGATAACCGATTATATGCGAAAAAATATATTAACCTATCCCGTGTTGAAATTTTTCTCTCTTGTGTGTCGCTTCGCGTTGAATTTTCGTCAATGTTAAGTCTAACGTAAACTTTTTAAAATAATAATCGTGGCTATTGTATTGTTAAAAATGATTTCTTTATGTTTTACAAATGAAATAAATACATTGAAAAATATAAAAAATTATACTTTAGGCCGATTGGCATTCTTTCGGATAAACGATGCTCTACTGTATCTGTAAACAATAGGTATATCATCTTCATGTGGTGCCTTTTCTCTGCAATGGCAGTCTTCAATTTGTCTAACAGGTCACAGTGCTAAGCAGCAATGGTTGTCTTACTCTTTTCCAAGTAGTCAATGAGAATAATGACTTTGGCATTCAAAAAAATGGAAGCCATGTATTTCTTTGCTGAGGGCCCTACTTTTGCCTTCTTCAAAGTCGTTGAAGAAGCAAGTTTCCCTTCTTTATGTTGTTGTTTAGTCTCAGGTATACAGTACTCGGAAGTGGTAACCAATGTACACCATTCAGAAGGACCACTCCCTTTTCTTCCACTGGCAAGAAACACCATCACCTGTGATTCTAAGAACTTTCTAAACAAACCTTGTAATTTTGTACATAAAGTGCACCAGAAAAATTCACATTTTACAGTGAGTCACAACTCAAAAAAGTTTGAGATCCTCTGTTCTAAGCTGTCACTTTGAAAAATAAGAACAATTAATTTTCAGTTTTTATGATTGATTTTTATTTGCCATCTTTCCGGAGTTTGACATGATATTTTTTATCCATTTTTTACTTGTTAGAAGTAGAGATGTGTCTTATATAGAATCATGTTTCTAAGAAAATAATTCTTACATTTGATATAAAATTGACTTTTTCAGAGACCTCGTCCATAGACAGACTGCATGTGCCGCAATTCAGCACATGGCACTTGGTGTTTACGGTTTTGGATGTGAAGATGCCCTGGTACATCTACTAAATTATGTCTGGCCAAATATATTTGAAACATCGCCCCATTTGGTGCAAGCATTCATGGGAGCCGTAGAAGGATTAAGAGTTGCGCTCGGTCCCATCAAAATCCTTCAATACTCTCTTCAGGTAAGCATTTCAATATATCAGTTATGTGCAGAGATCAAATAGCACATATATGTAAAATTATAATTTGCGAATTTTTTTGCAGGGTCTGTTCCATCCCGCCCGAAAAGTGAGAGATGTTTATTGGAAAATTTATAACACCTTGTACATCGGAGGACAGGACTCACTAGTCGCCGGATATCCCCGAGTGGCCGACGACGGACGGAACAACTTTGTCCGTCACGAACTGGACTATATTTTATAAGACCGGGACCATGTATCTATTGCCTTTGTGTTGTATATGTTGATTTAACATTCATTTGGTGAATCGTGCGTTGATGTTCGGTCGGTGATTTCGACATTAATCGTAGTTTCGTCATATTGAGCAAAATTATCGGTGCACTTATTTAGCGAGAGCATTTAATATTACGATCTTTGGAAAGACGAGTCGAAGACGACTATTTTTTCTTAAGAGCATGATATAACCGAACTCGATACAAATATGTATTTAATTTTTATTAAGCCCAAAAAAAAAGGTGCATTTATAACTCGGAACTGTTATTATTTTATTGATTAAACAAAGATGCAGTCTTTAATCATTTTATTTTATTGCGTAGTTAATATTACATCATGTATTTCTTTTACATAATAAATTCAATTTTCATCACATTAATATGTGATATGGTTTAATCTAATACAAAGTAGAGGTAACAAAGCATGTTACATGCACTTTAAAAGTTAAATTCTCTCCAATCCAATAATTAAGATGAAAGTGCATTTTCAATTTTACACATTCTTAGCTTCATTAGTATTCTCATAAAACTTAGTTTCCCCTTTTGACAATGTATAGGTGTGACAATTTAATTTTTAACGTGGCTACATAGTGTTGTCTGTGACATAATTATATCAAAATGACATGCACATTTGTGTTTAAACATGTTTGAACTTAATAAGTGCATAAATTTCAAGCTGATAGGGCTTGTTGTTGAACAGCTATTGGAAAAATAATCGTTATCAGAGTGTACGTTTTGGCATAAAAATGGGTGGTGACTGAAATTTACAGCGATGTGCTAATATTAAATTTTGTGTGAAAATCGGCAACTGCGCCACTGAAATGTTACAACTGTTGCAAGTGATGTATGGTGAAGATGCTATGTAAAAGTCCAATTTATTCAAGTGGCATAAGAAATTCAAAGATGGATGAGAAGATTTGATGGATTAAAGGTCATTTCTGCAACGGAAGACTGTTGTTCATGGCGATTTGACATTGAGAAAATGAAGACATTTTAGTCTTTTCTATGAAATGTTTTTAATATGTAAATTCAACAATCATTTTTTAAAAAGAAATGGATTTCTGCAAAGTCTGTGCCTCGGATCTTGTCAGATGAAGAGAAGTAGCAATAGATTGATGTTGCGATTGATCTTTCTTTGAATGCGCATCTGTTTCTGAGTGTAATTATGAGTAGCGAAACTTGGTTCTTCCAGTACGACCCAGAAACAAAATGTCAGAGTATGCAATGTAATCGCAGAGTTTATCACACCCTAAAAGGCAAGCATGTGCTAACAGTTTGGGTATTCTGGTGTTTGTTTGGTCACAAGGGATAATTCATCATGACAATGTGCCAAGTCATAATGCATTTTCTGGCCAAACAAGAAATTACCCACTTAGAACATCCTGCCATTTTTCACCTGACAGCTCGTTGCAATTTCAGGCTATTTCCAAAATTAAAAGTTTTGCCAAAAGGACAGATATTCTAATGTAACTGATATCCAGCAGAATGTGACACAGCTGCTCCACAGTATTCTGGAAATTGAGTTCTAGGCCTGCCTACAGAAATGGGAATGCCGTTTAAGTCAGTGTTAGGTGACTGTAGCCACTAGTGTAGTTCTGTATGTAAATTTTTTAAAGGTGCATTCCAGGAATTGTCACACTTTTTATTGTTGCAAGTGGGAAGTAATGGTAGTTTAGTTTTTCCATACAGAATTTTCAGGAGGTTTTGCTGTTCTTTGAGGTATTTGATGCAGACAGGAGAAAATCTGCTTGATATTTTTTTACAAGACCCCCAGTGAGAATACAGTTTAATGAAGGTGAACTGTTTTTGACAGTAAAAGCATTGTAGTCACCTCTGTTGCCAGCCAGTGAGACTCTCGCAAAAAATATTTTAATTGGAATGTATGGGTGGTCATAAAAAATCCCTACCTGACATTGTCTGGAGAGATGTGTTGTGGTCCAAATTGAAAGAGATTTTGTACGCTGATGTTTCTGGACACAGCAGAATTCTACAAGGAAAACTTCAGTTACAGAGCACTTCATTGGTGCAAAATCATGTATGAACTAGCATTATTTTGAGAACAGAATTTGTAGAATAAGAGGAATGTGGATGTTACGTTTATTCTGAGTAGGTTCTTGCCGTCATTGTTGAGTGGTTTGTCAATTGATTCTACTCTCCATATTTGACCCACTGATGATCCAGTGTTGTAAAACCCCCAAACACTGGTAATTGGTTCTGGGTTTGCACTTCAGAAACAGACTGGTGATGTGGATTTTTCTTGATTTTTCACACGTATAATACCTAATGGCCAGTTTTTCATAGAAAACTCTTCCCTTGACAGGTATGCCCGTGTTTTGCACTGTCCTATTCAAACAATTCGATCCAATCCTTGATATTCTTGATCCCCACTAACAGTTTTCTGAAACATTTCTCCGAATTATAACAAGAGTGATTCGTTCTTTTGTAAACAATACAATAAGAAAGACATTATTTAACTCTTAGACCAGGGTTTCCCAAAAGGGTCGGTATTGACTCCTTAGGGGGTCAATGAAAGTTTGAGGGGATTCGATACAACTTTGTAAACATTAAAAATTTGCACATTTTTGCTCGTAAATAAGTACAAGAGTCGTGTCTGAATAGTTGCTGCCTGGGGACTATTTTACTCGGTCTTAGCATTTACAATTTTTTATAAAACTCGCCTCTACTCTCAAAATTAAGTGTTTGCCATTTCATAATAATTAAAAATATAAGAAGTTTTTTCAATAAATAACAAATGGCTCCACCAAAATTTTAAATGTTACAGGGAAAGTTGACCAACCCATTGCTGGTTTATTTTAAAACAATACAAGACGGATCTGGGACTTGGTAATTAACACTGTCTTCTTTTTGTGCTTAGCCCATCAGTGGCCGAGTGATTAAAACACTGGTAGTTGATTACAGGATTGCATTTCAACAACAGGCTGGTCACATGGGGTTTTCTGAGTTTTTCACACATTAACACCTAATTCGGTCAGTTTCCTATAGAAAGTTACTTGGATGCATTCTTCGGCACATTGTCCAAGTGTTGTGTTGCCGTAATTAACAAAATAAACTTCGTTTAAAGTCCGACTCCATTCTAGATATGACACATGATCTCTTCGCCACCCTTTCACCTTGATTCAATGCCGCTAACACACATCTAAAACAACTCTGGCATCTTTTGTGCTTTATTGCATCAGCCGAGTCTAAGCTTGAAATGACTTTGCACAATAGGTAGCATTTATCCTGGTACCCATTGGCCAAGAAATACGCATTGCATCATAAACAGTTTTGGCAATGGTTGAGTGATTAGTGTGATGATTCTACAGCACCAACAATGATGTTTACCAATGCTGCATTAACCTATGGGCAAAAAGGCAATTGCCTAGAGATTCCCCTAAACGAGTCTTTCATAAACTCATTACTGTACTAAAAATATTGAAATTTAAATTTGGGATATATATCTGCAACTTTAGACTGCCAAGGTGACACAGGGCTTAACCCACCGGCGATTGTGTTAAAAAAGAACCGGGGAGATTTCCCAAAAATTCCTCATAAGAAAATGGTTTGAGTCAACACTGTATATTGGGGTCTCATGAATCTATAAGGCACCACTGACAAATATTTACTACACATCTTCCAGAAAAGGCCTGCGGTTTTATTTACATCCACATGCCTTTTCTCTCCTTTGAGCCTATGTTTATTCAATGTTCCTCATGGCTTTGTTCTGATGTTTCTATGATGTCGTGGTACTGTGAAGGAATTCGGAATAAACCTTATGTATTTTGGCAATTTTCGCCCTCTTTCCAGGAAACTGGAAACTTGGTAGGACGGTAAATTATAATGTTGATATTCTAATGGGTAGAAACGAAGCACCATGTCTTAGATTTGTTAACATTAATATTTAATACTAAGACAATTTATACAGTGAAATTAATTATTCTTTGTAATTCAATTGGAGAATTTCCTAACATTACTAAATCATCAGCATAAGAATCTTTACATCACAATCTTCCAGATCGCATTCCGCTACTTCTAAAGTACACAAGTCCTTAACAAAGGCGTCAATATAAAAACCTAATAGAATTGGGCTTAATGCAAATCCCCGTTTGATCCTTTACGCGTAAAAATAGATTCGTATTGTTTCCATTAAAAGTACAGCAAGTTTCCAATTATTGTGTAGTTGGATTAGACAATTAACAAATCTAAAACTTATGGCAACATTTATGGAGGATTGGTATATAAAATATCACTCTCCAGAGAATCGAATGCCGATTGTATCAATAATTCTACGAAAAAAGCAGAAAGTTTTCCACGTTTTCTCCTCCACCGTTTTTCAATACAAGTGTACAATACAAAAACATTATCCAAGGATTAGAAACCAATCTGAAAAAGTCCAGTCAAATAACATACAGAATATGTTAGAAATACAAGGTAATAAACTAAGGTTCGGATTTTTGGGTGCATTTTTAGAATGGATCGGGTGTTCATTCGTGTGCTTTCTCCCCGTTTTGGGTGCTTTTAAATGCTGTATTATTAAAATTCAAAATTAACAGGAATTATTATATTTACAAACTACATAGTTGTTTATTGCAATTTACACATAAAGATGAGCATTGTAGATTTCCTGGTCACCATTTGGACACAATTTGACGACGTTGAAAGCTTGGGACATTGTTGTTGAGTTCGTATTTTCAAGTTGGTGCAACTTTTTGAACAACATTAGCATCCCTTCAGTGGTGCAACAGCAATGTTCAGCACGTACCGTTAATTCCAGTATAAACACTACAGGATTGTGTGGGATTTTACATATTGTTTGATCATAAACTGGTTTTACGATAACAGGAAGGACTTTTTCGTCTGTGCAAACGCCTTGACATTTAAACTTATTTGCTAAAATCTGCAATTTAGATGCGGACAATTTTGCCATTTTGTAATGTCGCCGACACCGAACAAAAGAAATTGGAACTGTTTCGCTTAAAAATCATGGTGAGGTGACCTGAATACAGAATTTTCTAGATTGTTCTTTTCTTAATAAAGAAAACACGTGTTGCAGATTTTCAGTGAATCTATTTACATTCATAGAAAAACCTGCATCAAAACGGTGCAGGTTTGCTTTTTGCATGCATTTGGGTGCTAAACAATTTGGTAATGAGTGGTCCTAGTGCACTAAAACCGATGTAGTTTGTTTTTTTACACTCTGCCACTTTCAAAAACCGAGTGGGTGCAGCATCGAAAAATCCGGACCTTAGTAATAACGTATTACATCTATTATTCTCTGGACGATCTCTATAATCTTCATTGTGTGTTGGAATAATTTTACTTACACGCCAATCAGTTCGAATGTCTTCCGATTTGCAGATATTATTAAACAAAAAAGCTAAATAATAAAACATCCTTTCCAAAAAATCACTTATGGCAGCTGCTATTTGATTGTGAATGTGTCTCTTTAACCCGATTTTCAATTCGCTTTTCATTTCGTAATTGAAAATCAAACAAAAGAGACATATTCACAAATAAATAATAAAACAGTCCAGGACAATTTTTATAAAAATTCTACAGAAATGCCATCTTTCAAACAGTACCGTCTTTCATTGATGACATAGCTGACTCTGCTTCCAAAGAGGTGAACTCAACACCCAATTATAGTATTATATTATATAAAAGGAAGTGAAAACACTAACTGCACTGTCATCGTTTATATACAGTATTCAATCTGTACTTCTTTCACTTTTAACTTACAATTAGGCTATATTTACAAATATTATAGACTACAGTGTCCAGAAAACGCAATAATGAATAATTAAATGTATTTAAATATACGCAATTAAGCAGTTAAAAGCAATATTGTTAATTTAATCAAGCAGAAATTATTTGGATATACAATCAAACGTACTCGATAAAAATGATACAAACAATACAACAGTCGTGTGATAAGCAGATTAACGGTTTTTTTAATGTTCGAAAACGAAACTATATTATCTGTTATTTTATCTTATGACGTTCTTCATATTCTAAACAGAAACTAACATACAGAAACACCCCCCAAATCTTATTTATTCATCATTTTTCGACGTTTCAAGATCTCCTCTGTCCAAAAATGTAAAAATGTCTAAAGGGTGAGTGACTATTTTTATTGTAAATTCAGGAAAGGTAGCAAAATCATAGGACAGTGAGTCATTTTACACAGAAAACATGTGTAATTAATACACTAGTTTCGGTGTATTGTACAGTATTGTTTACTGTAGTAAAGAATTACGAATTACGTAAAAATATTGTTTCATACGAAAAAAATATAGTTAAATGTAGATTATTTTAAATAACTATTTTTCCTGATTATGACACAATAGTTACACAACTATTGTGTAACTATTGCTCCACTAACAGTCGAAAGAAATACGTCGGATGGCGTAATCAGGTAATTAATTTTTTTTCACATACATTAATTAAGGAAAGAAATAAGACTAAATACGTGTAATTATCTGTTCGAGATTATATTTTCTATCAACTTTACACTCCATTTTTTGTGTAATTTCGTTATGGTTGCAGCAATATTAGAACTTTGCTTATTACCGTTCAGTTCGTTCTATCTTTCCGGTTGGTGAAATTATAAATAAGGCCATTTAATGTGTATAATTGAAACATAATTACCGTTATAACAAATATANGATTATAACACAATAGTTGTGTGGTCAACTAAGAGTTGAAAGGAATACGTCGGATGGCATAATCAGGTAATTAATTTTTTCTTCATTTACTTTAAGATAAGAAACAAGACTAAACACGTGTAATTACCTCTTCGATTTTATATTTTCTATTAACTATACACTCCATTTTTGTGTAATTTCGTTATGGCTGCAGCAATATTAGAAGTTTGCTTTTTACATTTCAGTTCGTTCCATGTTGCTGAAATTATAAATAAGGTCATTTAATATGTATATTTGAAACATAATTACCATTATAACAAATATATTTGTTTATTTTAAGTTAAACATGGCTACCGAAAAGTTAATTTATCTCTCGGTGTAGTCGTTGAATGCTCGATTACTGATAATACTACGATAAATACTGATATTATTAAAGAAGAGTTTTATTAAAAAACTCTTATAAAGCAGAATAGACAAGTGGAAGATGTATGAAATCGGTCACGGTGTAGTCAATATATTTGCTAGAGACAGATTATATATATAGGATATATGTAAGTTTAATAAATTCACAAAACCATGAGACCGATACAATAAGTCCTGCTACTGTGAATGACCGATATCTGGCACATGTCATCATTCTCCGGTGAATGTCAGCATTCACACAGTTGTTTCGTGTATGTACGAAATATTTGCTAAATATCATTATTTTTCACTTACACCGGCAAATGTCGACATTCAGCATGCACCGATGGTGAATGTTGAATAAAAATACAGTAGTCTCGATTATCTGACTCAATTGGGGACTGGGGTTGGTCGGATAATTGAAAAGTGGGATAATCGAAAAGTATAAAAAAATTCATTATTAGTGTAGTACTGTATATTATTATATCCCATGTAATTAGTATATTAGTATATCGCTATTAACCTACTTCGCGTTGAAATTTCATCGATGTTAAGCCTAACAAAAATTTTTTAAAATAATAATCGTCGCTATTGTATCGTTAAAAATTAGAAAATTAAGTCTCGTTTAAGTACTGGCTCCCTTTCATGGTCGAATGAGTGTTGCTAGCTAAAACACGTAAAAATAATATTAAAGTAGCGAAGATATAGCCAAATATTGTAGCGCCACATCACTAGCGGACATTTGAAATTTGCCGACTAGGACGGTCGGTTAACCGAGGTGTCGGATAATCGAGGCTCTGCTGTAGTTTTATTACGTTAAGATAAAAATGCAGCTTTTTAATAGGAGAAAGCTTAAGTAACAGCGCATGTAAATAAACTGTTGAACCTAAAACGAACAGTACATTCTAAATCATTAAAGAGAATAATACAATAATAAACTGACATATAAATTATGTGATTAACGTTATACAATTTTATTTATTGCAACAACTTAAACTGTTATGACACTTTAAATTGCACGAGAGTCCCTTGCTTTTACAACTGCATTTATTCGTGGAACACTTTCTTTTTGCAATGACAGCGTGTATAGCCTTGCCATCTACTTTTCAAATTAGCTGCAGCTGCTTCTCTCGGCGATATTTCTTGAGAAGAAATCTTATCTATGGAAAGTAAATTTTCTTTACAAATTACGAACTGATCATGGGTATAAAGCTGCTTGGGGGTACCATTTTTGTTTTCTAATTTATAAAAGTCGGAGTCTTCTATTCCAACAACAAACGCCAACACATTTTCGGCATCTGTACAGCCACGGTCGACATCAGAAACTTGTATTTGTACGGTATCACCGATTTGAGCAGAAGGAAACGGCGAAGAATTTGGCGACAGAGTGTCGTCTCTTTGTCGATATCGGCTTTTGGGATGTTTCGACCTCCACCAAAGCTAATCTGTGCTTGTCGACATACACCGGCGATTGTTCGAATGTATAATAATATAATCAAATATTCGGTCTTTTACCGACCTATTTTGTATGTGTCGACATTCACCGGAAAATATCGACGTTCTCTAATTTCGATCTTTCACAATAACAAGTCTTACTAATACGATATGTTGTAGTAGACATTTATATAATGAATAGTATAATAGGACACAAAAGCATATGAATAAATGGCATTATTTATAATTATCATTTTATAGAATTTATCGAGTTTCCTTTCTATGGTTTATACTCTTTTCTGGCTTTCTACTAGAGAATGAAAACAAATTCAAATTTTATAAGTTTTATGAGTTGTATTTGTTCATTTATTTCATATTTTTTTGCAGCTGAACGAGTTGCTTAAGTAAATCCTAAACAATATTCAAAAGTTTCTGAAAAATCTAAAAAAAGAGCTTCACACACTCACTGAATGTGGTAAGTTCTCTTATTCTTTAACAATTGTTTGATATCTTCAACAAACAAAGTTACATTAACTGCGATGTACTGTAGTTTCAGTTCAAATAAATTCCATCATGTCAGAACTTTATGGATCGTCTGACAACGAAAATGGTGCACTCGATCAAATACTGGATACAGACGAATTAGGTATGATTTATTCTACAATATAGATAATAAATACAGTATAACCTGTGACCTTTAGTCCGTTGTTAAGTGAAGCTCGGCATGTGTGGAAAAAAGAACCTGTTAAGATCTGACGATATTTCTGGCTCATTATTTAATATAGGATCAATACAACTGCATAAGTAAACCATAATTATTACTATTTCTAATTTAGCAGAAAACTAACTTAATTAAGTATTTATCAATAATTCATACTTCGGTTTAGAGCAGAATCCTTCGTTTCCGGCAGCCATTATGATTTACGAACTGCCGAAGCGATTTACATTAACAAAAATCTTTCTGTTTATAATCTATGTAATGAATCACTTATCTAAATTATTGTTACAGCCAGAATTTTACATGTAACTGCGGAAATATCTTTAATTTATTCATTCTGGACATTTTTTGATATCTTCATATTCGAAATTTACAGGTTTTACTGTATATATGATATTTATTTTGCTACATTTTATAGTAGTATATATAATCATTTAAACAAGTGTTTTTTATCTAACAACCGAGACTTTTTTCACAAACATTTGATAGTAATAAAAAACGACTGAAGAAACTTTACCAAACAGAAAACAGTTATATGAGGTCTTTCTTATGGGAGAATAAGAGTAGAGATTTTCCTCTAAAGGATTATTACATTAACTTAAAACTGCAGGAAACAGATAATTTTGGTAGTCCAATCGGTGAAATTCTTGATATCAAGGATATATTCAGAGAAGTGGATGATGGACATACGAGCATTCTTGTATGTGGGGATCCTGGTTATGGCAAAACTACATTGTGCAAGAAGATTGCCTACGATTGGGCTGTCGATGATCCCTCAAACAATTACTTAAGTCATTTCGACATTGTTGCATTGTTAACACTAACGGAACTTGAAAGTGATAAGAAATTGGAAGATGCTGTTCTAGAAGATATTTTTGAAACTTCAGAACCAGAAATGAAAAAAAAATTACGGAGGGAAAATTCAAATGTCTTAATTATTTTAGATGAATACGATGGTATTAATAGTTTTGATAGAACCAAAAATTTCTTAAGAAAGGGTTCGTTTGGTATTTTTCTAAAGTTGACCATTATTGTGACGAGTCGTCTTCATCCTGCCGAAGGAATAAGAGAATACATGAATTTTCGATTTCATCTTCAAGAATTTTCATCCGAACAGAAGGAAGAATACGCGAAGTTGGTGCTTAAACAAAATATTGATAAAACACAACCACTTCTTAAAATATTAGAAAACGAATTTTATATTTCTTTGTCTAAAAGTCCGTTATTTTTGCACATGCTTTGTTGTTTTCATAATACATTAGGAGATATACGAAGATACAAGACAGATATGTATATTTATATAATGCAATTGATTACAAACAGATCAAAGAGAAAACTCGAGATAAATCCAAGTGTTTTGATAGGAAAGTATTTTGCTTTGGAAGATATTTTAGTTAAATTAGGAAATTTAATTTACGAGAAAAATACCAATAAAAAAGCGCTATTCTATCCCTTCGATAAGAAACAAAAATTTACATCCGACGATTTAAATAAGTATTTCAGTGACCTTAATCAGATTTTTGGTCACGGTTTAGATTTTCTTTCTTACAGCTTTGACAATCACAATAATTTTTACTTCGATTTCGTGCACGAGAGCATCAAAGAATTTCTGGTTGTCCTGTATTTGTATAAGAACCCTGAAGTACCTTTCCTGAATGTCACTAAATTATTTGCTATATCACGTGATATAGAGTTTAGAATTCATCATAATTTTATTACGTTTTATTTTGGTTTATTTAGAAAGGAAAATATTCCAGAAACTTGCTTCAATAATTTAGAAAAAGTTGTTTTTTCGTTGGACGTTTCGATACTGATATACAACGAAATCTTCAATGAAGAAGACAAGAAAAGATTTTCGAACACAATTAAAACGTGCGAAAACTCTTACAATCCACGTATCGACTATTCTGTTTGGGATATTCCCCCAAAGTTTTCACAAATATACTTAATTATTGACATTTACGAGTCTACCGACGTTACGTTACAAAAACTGAAAAGACTTGACAACAGAGTTCGGCATTCCTCTCAAGTGGAAATATTTATATTTATGGGAATAACGGAAGAGTTTCTTCGACCGAAAGATCTAAAAGCATTGAAAAATGATTGGAAAAAGATGGAGAACATACGGAATATATTGAGTAAAAGCAAGTGGAACAAATTTAAAATATTTTTATGTGGAATATATCAGGTTCCTTTAATTATTCGACGTCGAATTACAGAGGGAAGTCGAGTGATTACATTTCCTGCGTATTTTCTTAAAGCTTTCAGTTGTGTCGAAAATGCTGCACAAATATTGGTTGATGATTCAAAAAAATTATCTTACGAGTTGGTTAGGTTAAAATTTACTACAGAAGATGACACCGAAGGTAATTTTTTACTTTTATACAAGGATCTGTTTGAAAGTTTGCAGCCTTATATCAAGTTATTTCCAGATTTATAACTGCATACATTGGAAAATAATGATACTAAATGATCCTTTCAATGCATTTGTCTGCAGTGTAGCAAACGTAATGAGAAATGCAAGTTGCATTATATAAATGACCTTTCAGTCAATAGAATGTTATTAATTAATTGATATTTATTATAAAAGTATTATTGACGTGAAAATTTATTGCGTGAGGATATAAAAGTCAGCAATCTTTCACCAACTTACATTTATATATAGATTAGTGGTGTAGATATCTTGTATGTTCAAAAATATTTGGTATCTTAGTTGCTTGTCAGAAGATAGCAGGTATTCAGTAGAATACTTATTCAACGTAAAGAAATACACTCACAACTTAAGCATGAAAATATCAATTTTGAGTATAATGTTTTCATATAAAGTATTAATTTCGGTGAACTTTAAATAATTTAAATGCAAGAAGGCCTTGGTATATGTTAACTAATCATAAACTGCTGTATCTTATAACAATTGCTTTGTGTTAAATTCTAGAATATTTGTATTTTTTCACTTATTAATAAAGTAATTTTGATTGTGAATAGAATTTTTTAGAGAATGTTGCATCAGTCTAAAACTTTGTACGCAAGAAAACTCTTAGTTTTCTGTAATATTATATACAGACAGGACCGTCGACAGTTAGCAAAGGGTCCGTGCTCTATTTTCCATTTATTTTTAAGAAATGAAATACGTAATATGCCGATGCCAGGTCTTCCGATGGTTACTATGGAAAAAGAATGGGTATGACCAAATCAAAAACAGAATAACCACGATTGGAGATAAAAGAATAATCACTCGCTTCATCATTTAAACATTTCCCATTAACAATAATTATATTTAGATCATCACATAAGTGAGCAGATTCCTACCACAATCACTATGTCTTTCGAATTCCTTTGCTTAGGACAAACAATACTAAATAAAATTACAAAATGCCTTAGAAATTATATTCTCCAAATCGATCTTAGCATTGAAATCACCGGCAATCAACACATTTCTATTATCATCTAATATCAAACCGGTTAAGGTATAAAAAATAAATTGCCAGTGATTTTCCCTACAATAAACAAAACATACCGAAATATTACCGAGCTCAACTGCAAATTTAACAAGTGGTAGAAAGTGATAATGTTTTCACTTTTGTATGGTAATACCTTAACTGCATTAACAACGTTTATATAATTAATCTGTGCTGCTTTTCTTTTTGAATTACAATTGCGCCACATTTACGAAGAGTAGGGACTACAGTTGACAGAATACGGAAAAACTAATAATTAAATACAGTAGAGCGTCGATTTTCCGAAAGTCAATCATCCGAAAGAATTCCAGTCGGCAAATTTAAATTTTCGCCAGTGCTGTGGCGCTTCAATCTTCGACTATGTCTTGGGCTACTCAAATATTTTACGTTTTTGATACTAAATTAACATCTGAAGTATAATTTTTTNGAAACAATAAAGTAAAAATATTAATATGTAAGGTGTAACTATTAATATTTGTCAAGAGTAAATAAATACATGATAATTTGGAAACATACTTTTCCAATGTAGATAATTTATACATAACCACACACTTAAGCACTTTCCAGCATAGTTTTTTTTTTTTACAAATATTAGTCAGCTCACTTGATGACTAAGTCTGCTTTAGGCCAGTCAAGAATTCCAAACTTCACTGTTCCAAATTAAAATATTAACAGGCGTGATGACTTTAGTGTATAAATTAAAAAAAAATGGAATAATCCCAACCTAAATTCAATTTATAGGCAGATTGCCTCATACTTAAATGCTTATATGTGCTATGACCAAATGCCATGATATACAAATTACTGTGCAATGGCAAAGACCGTAATAATATTAAAAGGCTCCAGTGATATATTTCATCCTCATCATGGATGAAAAATTCAACCACTGTTTAACTACATAGGTTCCACTGCCATATCATTACCCAGTAGACTCAGAAGCATAAATATAATATCAACCATAACAAGCCAATAACTGCATTAGCAAGATATGCAACAGAGCACAGGTGGTTGCAAATTTAGATGAAACCAAATTAATAAGACAAGTCAATGAGCAGCACATAAGAAGTTTAGAAATACTGGAGATATAAAGTCTCTTTAACAAAGATTTGTAAATCACAAAGATTGTAAATCCTTATATATCAATATACATGAAAAACGTTAAGGCCCAAGGAAGGCTTATCAAGTGAGCAGAAAACATTTGTCAAAAGAAAAAATTATGCTTGCAGTGTTTAAAGGTGTTGTTATATGTAAAGTGAACTAAGTTCTAGCTTTGGTCCTTTTAGATTTAATGTAGATAAGATCCAAATGATTTAAATGTATAACTATACTTCTTGTTATAAGTTATAAATAAATATAAACAAACAACACTAACCCGATAACATTAAATCTAAATACCAAAATGATTAATTTACTGTGTTTTTGTTATTCCTTGCTCCTGTCTTTAGATATAAATACTGTGGGGTATTGTTTACTGTAGATCGAAAATTACGAATTACACGAAATTACAGTTTTATGTAAACGAAAACATGATTAAATTCAGATATTTATAATATATTACGCCTGTGAAAATAAATAACTATTTTTTTATTACGTCACAAAACCGTTGTGTTGGTCACGTAACAGTTGAAACGATTAGGTCGGATGCCGTAGTCAAATAATTAATATCTTCTTCATTTATTTGAAGGTAAGAAATAAGACTAAATAGGTGTAATTACCTGTTTGATTTTATACTTTTTACGCTTCGCCAATCGCGTTAATTCTTGACAGTTGTAGCGGACAGACAAAAGCGTCGTGGCAGTATGTGATAAAAGTTAATATCAAATGTGGATAACAATGAAATGACCTACACGTGTACATAACGGAAAAATAACAGAGAAGGACCACGATGAAAAAATGTTAATATAAATATGAAATTGAGTTAATAACATGATCGAACAAGTCGAGGAAGCTCATTGGCGCGAAATTCGCGGCCGTTAATGCCAAACAATTGTTGTCATAGACTTTGGAAAGCTAAATGCTTGTAATGAAAGTCACTTAGCGTGCACGGGCGAAAGCCTAGGGCCGTTCGGGCTATCAAGCTGTCTCGAATCTGTGAAATCATAAATGTGACTTATACCGACGTCCTATTTGTCTCTTTTTTCTGTGATCACCAGGCTGTAAGTCACGTAATCGTAAAATGGGAAATCTACGACGGAAAAGTGACGAATCGAAAGTATCGTGAGCGCATTTATGATGTATTAATAGGCATACGTGGACTAGAGAGATACAGGAAAGATAAAAAGAAGAGCAAAGACGGGCGCTTAAAAAAGATAGACAGGGTCACACCCTCAGACATGTGCGACGATTCTCAGACGAATACGTGTACGTGTGCTGATCTTTGTAATTATAAATTGTGAATACATGTGACTAATATTATTTTCTTTATTTTGCGCATGTTATAAGTTATAAATAAATACTGTATAAATAAACAACACTAATTCGATAACATTAAATCTATATACAAAATGATNTACGTGTACGTGTGCTGATCTTTGTAATTATAAATTGTGAATACATGTGACTAATATTATTTTCTTTATTTTGCGCATGTTATAAGTTATAAATAAATACTGTATAAATAAACAACACTAATTCGATAACATTAAATCTATATACAAAATGATTAATTTACTGTGTTTTTGTTATTTCTTACTTCTGTCTTTAAGTATTCAATATTCGTTAGAATAGTTATTTAAATATTCGATATTTGGCCGAATAGCGAAAAATAGGCTGAATAGGCCAAATACCGAATAGTAACTGAATATTCGTTACGTCACTAGTTGATATTCTAATGGGTAGAAACGAAGCACCATGATCTTATATTTGTTAACATTAATACTAAAACATAATTTATACAGTGAAATTAATCATTCTGTGTAATCCAATTGGAGAATTTACTAACATTATCAAATCATCGGCGTAAGTAAGAATCTTTACATCGTAATTTTCAAGATCACATCCCGCTCCTTCTAAAGTACACAATTCCTTAACAAAGGCGTTATTATAGAAACTAAATAGAATTGAGCTTAATACAAATCCTTGTTCGATCCATTACGCGTAAAAAATAGATTCGTATTACTTCCATTAATAGTACAGCAAGTTTCCAATTACTGTGTAGTTGGATTAGACAATTAAAAATATCTATAACTTATGGCAACATTTATGGAGGATTGGTATATAAAATATCTCTATCCAGAGAATCAAATGCCGAATGTAATTCTACGAGAAAGGCAGAATGTTTGCCACGTTTTCTTTTCGACCGTTTTTCAATACAAGTGTACAATACAAAAACATTATCCAAGGTTTAGGAACCAATCTGAAAAAGTCCAGTCAACTAACATACAGAATTTTACAGAATATGTTAAAAATAGAATGTTATAACTAAGGTTCGGACTTTCGGGTGCATTTTCAGAATGGATGGATATTCATTCGGGTGCTTTTCTCCACGTTTTGGGTGCTTTTAAATGTGGATTATTAAAATTCAAAATTAACAAGAAGTTTTATATTTACAAACTATATAGTTGTTTATTGCGATTTACACTTAAAGATGAGCATTGTAGATCTCCTGGTCACCATTTGGACACAACTTGACATCATTGAAAGCTTGGGACATTGTAGTTGAGTTCAAATTTTCAAGTTGGTGCATTTTGAACATCAGCATCCCTTCAGTGGCGCAACAGCAATGTTAAGCACCTACCGTTAAGTCCAGTATAAACACTACAGGATTGTCTAAGATTTTAGATATTGTTTGATCATAAACTGGTTTCGCGTAGTTTTTCTAACAGAAAGTACGTTTTCGTTCGTGCATACGCCTTCACCTTTAAACTTATTTGCTAAAATGTCCAATTTAGATGCTAACAATATTGCCATTTTCTAATGACGCCGACACCGAACAAAGGAAATTGGAACTGTTGCGCTCAAAAGTCATAATGAGGTGACCTCAATACAGAATTTTCAACATTGTTCTTTTTTTAATGAAGAAAACATGTGTTGCAGATTTTCATTGAATCTATTTACAATCATAAAAACACCTGCGCGAAACGGTACTAATTAACATTTCGGGGGCAGGTTTGCGTTTTAGATGCATTTGGGAGCTAAACAATTTGGTAATGAGTGGGCCTAATGCACTAAAACCGATGTAATTTGTCTTTTTTACACTCTGCCCCTTTCAAAAACCGAGTGGGTGCAGCATCCAAAAACAATACCGTTTTTCATTGAAGACATAGCTGACTCTGCTTCCAAAGAGGTGAACCCAATACCCAATTATAGTAGATATTATGTAAAAAGTAGTGGAAACCTTATAACTGCATTACTATTGTTTATATATTCAATCTGTACTTTCAGTTTTAATTTACAATTACGCTACAATTACAAATATTACGGATGACAGTGTACAGAAAACGCAAAAATAAATAATTAAATGTATTTTACTTATACGCAATTAAATAATTAAATGCAATATAGTTATTTAAATTAATGAAGCAGAAATTATTCGGATACACATTCAGACGTACTCGATAAAAATAATACAAACAATACAACATTCGTGTGATAGACAGATAAACAGCTTTTTTTTTAACGTTCGAAAACGAAACTATATTATCTGTTATTTTATCTTATGACGTTATTCATATTCGAAACAGAAACTAAAATACAGAAACACCCCCAAGTTTTATTTACTTATTTTTAATTTCTCGACGTTTTAAGATTTTCCCAGTCCAAAAATGTAAAAATGCCTCTTGGGTGAGTAAGTTTTTTGATTGTAAATTCAGTAAAGGTAGCAAAATCATAGGCCAATGAGTCATTTTAGAAAAAAAACACGTGTAATTAATACACTAGTTTCGGAGGTTGTATGTAAATACTGTGGGGTATTGTTTACTGTAGCACAGAATTACGAATTACATAAAAATACTGTTCTCTAGAAAAAACATGATACGCCTGCAAAAATAAAAAACTATTTTTCCTGAGTACGTCACAGAACCGTTGTCAGGTAATTAATTTCTTCTTCATTTATTTTAAGGTAAGAAATTAGATTAAACAGGTGTAATTACCTGTTCGATTTTATATTTTATATTAATTTTACACTTCATTTTTGTGTAATTTCGTCATGGCTGCAGCGATATTAGAATTTTACTTTTTACCGTTCATTTCCTTCTAACTTTTCGGTTAGTGAAATTACAAATAAGGCCATTTAATATGTATATTTGAAATGTAAATACTATAATAACAAATATAATTGTTTATTCTAAGTTAAATTAACTTTTAGGTATTTATGTTTATCTCTTAGTGTAATCATTTAATGCTCGATTACTGATAATACTACAATTAATAGTGATATTATTATAGAAGGGTCTTATTATAAAACTCTTATAAAGCATAATAAACACGTGGAAGATGTATAAAATCGGCCACGGTGTAGTCAATATATTTGCTAGAAACAGATTATATATATATATGTAAGTTTAATAAATTCACAAAAACATGAGAGCGATACAATAAGACCTACTAATACGATATGTCCTAATAGACATTTTTATAATAAATATTTCAATAAGGACACAAAGGCGTATGAACTAATTGCATTATTTATAATTATCATTTTTTACAATTTATCGAGTCTGCTTTCTGTAGTTTATACTAGTTTATACTATTTTCTGTAGTTTATACTAAAGTTGGACACCCCGCTTTCGACTAGAGCAGGGGTGTCCAACTTTAGGGTACATAAGATCTACTTTTTATCTTAAAAATGTTTCGCGATCGACTTGTCGTAGGTATAGTCTAAGTGGCAAGGGGAAGTGTGAAATACATACTATGTTTAGACAGGTAAGAAAGCCACAATTTAATTTAAAACATGAAGAAAAGGTACTTTTCAAACAGAAGAAAAATTGAAACTCTACGTTGTCACTTTCGGGGACCACCATTTCACCTTTCCTCTCTCTTCTGTGTCCCGACCTACTCTCTCTGTCCCTCTTCCCGCCTTTCTTTTTTTCGGTTTTACAACCCTTTTTTCTACATTTTTTATTCCCATTTTACAACTGTATGTAAATCAGAAGCCTAGCTATAGTGGGGCAAGTAGGGCACACGCCCCGGGCGCCACACAGTGGGGCCAAATCCCAAAAAGCTGGCCATAAGTCAAAAGCATTATCAATTTGGCTGAAAGTCAGTATTCAAGGGTTTTCGGGATCGCTGATTACGAATCCGAAGTCAAAATTTGAAATAAAAACAAAATGACGGATTTAACACGAACCACTTTTATAGAAAAAGTACAAAATAAATCCATATATTGTTTAATACGATAAAACATACAATCAGTTGATTAAAAGTTCATGCATCGTCATCCAAAGAATAATTTGATTCACAATCAGATGATTCAACTTTGAAATCGCTGGAGCTTCCTGTACTTGCTGGTATACGTGGCGCAACTAACAATAAAACTGCTTCTGGAAGCAACGACTTTGAGTTTTTTCGAGGTAATTCGCACAAACTCGAAATAAACGGATCGGATATTAATAATAGGCGTAAAATAATGTCTTCCACTGTTTTCACTCGGGAACTTTTCTTGCAAAATCTTCTCGAAACTTTTTAATGTATTTATTAGTAGACTCTTGAGCGTCTTCAGACATCTGCCCTATCGGCAATACCGATGAATTTATCACTTCTGCACCATGAATCAATATCTTATGTGCCGAAGTTGGCATGCAGAACCACGGATATAACTGCACAAAGTAACGAGCTGTCTGTAAGGCATAATCTTGAAATTCTATGAAATCGATTTCATGGCCACACGAAATTGTCTGCAATATGACATGGAAACGCTTAATCAAGTCCTCATCAACCCCTGTAATAGCAGCAGAAATGCTTGAGTTTTCGAAAAATTGTCGAGCGGTATTCTCATCATTCGAGCTACCGAAACCAGGCTTTGGTTGATCGACTATTAGACCCAATTCTATACGGAAACCCTTCTGTATATTCGTTTTTCAGAATCTTATTTCTTTATTTTCTTTATCACTATGCGCTTGCCACAGTTTGATTTCAAGCTTATATGCTACATGCAAACAATATTCAAAACACCAGACAAATTCAAGAAAAAGAGCAAAACATTCCGCGTCATTAATGTACAAAATTCAGAAAACTATGTTTTACATTGCAAGAACTCGCACCAATGACACAGTTGCAGCTAGTTGCAGCTAGTTTTAATTTTTTTCATTCAATAATAGTTCGATCTACAACATGCGATCGGTCCAGTCGCAGAACTCTACAGAATTTATGAACTTTTCTCTACATGTTTAAAATTTTCTGTTGTAATCTTCCGTTCATTTTCGTACAAATCATTCGTTTACTGTTATCACATAAAGTATTATTATCAATTTTGTGTTACATAATGATATTCTACTTACTTCCGGCTGCAAATTCCATTTTTTAAATTTAAATTCGATTGATTTTTAGAGATTTGGCACCCTCTTGAATATAGCGTAGAAATCTTTGCTTACTGCGTGACGCGTCTAGCTCGATTGAGGGTCCCCTTTCGACTAAACTACAATAGCAGGTATAAGGGATGGGGGGCGCTAAAGTCTAGAATTCGACCTTCGGACTCTTATCCAATCGAACCCACGACTAGAAATTACCGGAACTTAAACTCTATTTTTCGACTTTTGGCCAGCTTTTTGGGATTTGGTTCCACTGTGCGCCACTCGCAGAGGGGCGCCAAATGTTTTCCAAGACACAAGATTTGTTTCTAGAGGGGAACGTGGGCGCCAATATAATGTCGTGCCCCGGGCACCAGTTATGTTTGCTACGCCATTGACGCAAATGGATGGCACATGGAACGACAAAACCACATCTGAAGGAAGACTCGAAGGTCCGATATCACTACAGTTGCGTTTGCGCGTTTCGTTCGGTTACAAGTAAAACACATTTTCAAGACATCGCGAGCGATCGACCAAAATTGGCTTCGCGATCGACTTGTTGGCCACCCCTGGACTTGAGAATGAAAACAAATTTAAATTTTTTAAGTTTTCTCAGTTGTATTTGTTCATTTATTTCAGATTCATTTCGATCAAGCAACCGAACAACCTGCTTAAGTAAATACTAAACAAAGTCCAAAAGTTTCTGAGAAATCTTCAAAAAAAGAAAAAAGTGCTTCAGACAATCGCTGAAAGTGGTAAGTGTTTTTATTCTTCAACATCTGTTTGAGATCATGGAAAAACTAAGTTACACTAAATGTGATGTACTGTAGTTTCAGTTCTAATAAATTCATCATGTCACTGGTTTATGGATCGTCTGACAACGAAAATGGTGCACTCGATCAAATATTTGATAGAGACGAATTAGGTATTATTCATTCTACAATATAGATAATAAATACAGTAAAACCTGTGACTTTCAGTCCCTTGTGAAGAAGACCACGGCAGGTGTGGGAAAACCTGTTAAGATCTGCCAATACGTTTGCTTCATTGTTTAATATAGAATCTATACAGATGCATAAGTAAACCATGATTATTAATATTTCTAATTTAGCAGAAAACTAAATTAACTAAATTAAAGTACATGTAACTGCGGAAATATCTATAATTTATTCATAAATCAAACTGGCCATTTTTTTATTTCTTCATATTCGAAATTTACAGGATTTACTGTATATATGTTATTTATTTTTTTACATTTTATAGTAGTATGTATAATCATTTAAACAAGTGTTTTTTATCTAATAATATAAAATTTTTTCAGAAACATTTGTTAATAATAAAAAACGACTGAAGAAACTTTACCAAACAGAATACAGTTATATGAGGTCTTTATTATGGGAGAATAAGAGTAGAGATTTTCCTCTAAAGGATTATTACGTTAATTTAAAACTGCAGGAAACACATAATTTTAGTGTTAGTCCAATTGGCGACATTCTTGATATCAAGGATATATTTAAAGAAGTGGATGATGGACATACCAGCATTCTTGTATGTGGAGATCCTGGTTCTGGCAAAACTACATTGTGCAAGAAGATTGCGTACGATTGGGCTGTTGATAATTCCTCAAACAATTACATAAGTCATTTCGATATTGTTGCAGTCTTAACATTAACGGAACTTGAAAGTTATAAGAAATTGGAAGATGCTGTTTTAGAAGATATTTTTGAAACTTCAGAACCAGAAATGAAGAAAAAAATACGGAGGGCAAATTTAAATGTCTTAATTATTTTAGATGAATACGATGGTGTTACGAGTTTTGATAGAACCAAAAATTTCTTAAGAAAGGGTTCCTTTGGTATTTTTCGAAAGTTGACTATTATTGTGACGAGTCGTCTTCATTCTGCCGAAGAAATAAGAGAATTCGTGAATTTTCGATTTTATCTGCAAGAATTTACACCCGAACAGCAGGAAGAATACGCGAAGTTGGTGTTCAAACAAAATGTTGGTAAAACACAAACACTTCTTATATTATTACGAAACGAATTTTATTTATCTTTGTCTAAATATCCGTTATTCTTGCACATGCTTTGTTGTTTTCATAGCACTAATCGATTAGAAAATATACAAAGAAAGACAGATCTGTATATTTATATAATGCAATTGATTACAAATAGATCAAAGAAAAAACTCGAGATAAATTTCGAAGTGCCAATAGGAAAGCATTTTCCATTGGAAGAAATTTTAGTCAGATTAGGAAAGTTAATTTTTGAGAAAAATACCAATGAGCTCTTGTATCCCTTCGGTAAGAAACAAAAAATTACAATCGACGAATTAAATAAATATGTCGATGACCGTCATAAGATTTTTTGTAATGGTTTGGATTTTCTTTCTCATTGCTTTGACATTGACGGTAATTTTTGTTTCGATTGCATTCACGAGACCATCGAAGAATTTCTCGTCGCCCTGTATTTGTATAAGAACCCTGAAGTACCTTTTTTGAATGTCACTAGAGATTGTTCTATACCACGTGTTACAGAGTTTACAACTCATAATTTTATTACGTTTTATTTTGGTTTATTTCGAAATGAAAGAATTCCAGAGAGTTGCTTCAATCATTTAGATAATGTTGTACTTTCGTTGGACCTTTCGATAATAATATACAACGAAATTTTCAATGAAGAAGACAAGAAAATATTTTCGAATACAATTAAAATGTACCATAACTCTTGTAATTCATGTATCGGCTTTTCTGTTCGGACTATTCCTTCAGATTTTTCTCAAATATACACAATTGTTGACATTGAGGAGTCTTCCGACGTTACGTTTAGAAAGCTGAATAAGCTTCACATTAGAGTTTCGCAATGCAGTCAAGTGGAAATATTTATATTTCTGAAAATACGGGAAAATTTTCTTCGACCGAAAGGTACAACAGCATTGAAATATGATTGGAAAATAATGGAGAACATTCGGGATATATTGAGTAAAAACTCGTGGAAAAATTTTGAAATATATATATGTGGAATATTTCAGGCTTCTTTTCTTATTGCATGTGATATTGAAAACAAAAGTCGACTTATTACATTCCCTGCATATTTGCTTAAAGCTTTCAGTTGTGTCGAAAATCCTGCAGAAATAGTTTTTGATGATTCAAATTTAAATACATCTTACAAGTTGGTTAAGTTGAAATTTACTACAGAAGATGACACGGAAGACAATAGTTTAATTTTAAAGAAGAATCTGTTTCAAATTATACAGCCTTATATAAAGTTATTTCACAATTTATAACTGCATACATTGGAAAATAATGATACTAAATGATCTTTTCAATGCAATGAAAAGTGCAAGTTGCATTATATAAATGACCTTTCGGCCAATAGAATGTTATTAATTGATATTCATTATTAAAGTATAATTGACGTGAAAATTTATTAGGTGACGACATAAAAGTCAGCAATCTTTTACCCAATTACTTTTATATATAGATTAGTGATGTAGATGTCTTGTATGTTAGTTGATTGTTAGGAGAGAGCAGGTATTGAGTAGAATACTTATTCAATGTTAAGAAATACACTCACAACTTTACAATCAAAATTGATATTTTAATGCTTATGTTTTTCTATAAAGTATTAATTTCGATGAACTCCAGATAATTTAAATGCAAGAAGGCCTTGGTATATGTTAACTATTAATAAACTACAGTATGCTATAACAATTGCTTTGTGTTAAATTTTACAATTTTTGTATTTTTGCACTTATTAATAAAGTTATAATTGTGAATAGAATTTTTAGAGAATGCTGCATGTGTCTAAAACTTTGTACGCGAGAAAACTCTTAGTTTCCTGTAATATTATATACAGACAGGATTGTTGATAGCTAGCATGAGGACCGTGCCCCATATTTATATTTAACAAATGAAATATGTCGATGCCGGGTCTTTTGATGGTTACTATGGAAAAAGAATGAGTATGACCAAATCAATAACAGAATAATCACGATTAAAGATAAAAGAATAATCAACCGCTTCGTCACCTAAGCATCACCCATTAACAATAATCATATTTAGATCATTACATAAGTGAAGCAGCTTCCTACCACAATCGCTATGTCTTTAGAATTCTTCTGTTTAGGACAAACAATACCAAAAAAATTACAAAATGCCGCAGAAATTATATTCTTCAAACCGATCTTAGCATTGTAATCACCGGCAATCAACACATTTCTATTATTATCTAATATCAAACCGTTTAATGTATAAAAGTAGATTGCTAGTCATTTTCCCTAAGATAAAGACAACATACCGTAATATTACCAAGCTCAACCCCAAATTTAACAAGTGTTAGGAAGTCGTCTTGATAAACAACAATTACATAAGAGAAAGAATAGTTTATTGCTAATAACCAGACTGAACAGTAACGTCCTTTCGCATGTACAGTACCTTAAAAATTTTTCTAAAATGAAGACTATAACTTTGCAGACAATCAGCTCAATCCACATTTTTTAGCCATTCAGATACATAATATAATTTAGAAATCAGTGGCAAGAGAGCCACCTAAAAAACTCTTAGTTTCCTCATATTATATACAGATAGGTTCGTCTACAGCTCGCATTAGATCAGGGGTAGCGCGTGCTTCATGTGCCATTTATGTTTAACAAACGAAATACGTAATATGCTGATGCCAGGTATTTTGATGGTTACTATGGTAAAGAATAGCGCACGATGCAAATAACGTATGGAGCGTGATGCGAATTCCACTCAAACATCGTAATTAAGATTCATAATATAAGACATCACTCCATGTTTGACATTACGAAATAAAAGTGGGTATAAAATTGTTTTAAATATAAATAAAACATTTACCTGCACTTGTTGAAGAAGGTACGCGAGTATTGTTGTTGTTGCTTTGGTACTTATACGGCATAATGTCGGATTCGGAAAGCTCATCTGTAATGACACCATCGTAAAAAAGTAAAGCCAAATATAGTACAAGCTTCGACGACAACTGATCGAACGATCCTGTGTTTAGTACTTGGCTTAGAAAACGAGACAATTACACTGCTGAATGTAAACAATTCACGACGATAATACAGTTAAATGCGAATGTAAAAAAGCTTTGATTGTGCATTCAGAATGTAACAAACAAGTTATTTTTCAAAAACAAGTCTTCCGTGGCATCAATTTCTAGTTTCTTTCCGCAAAAACATTCACTAGACAAAGATCAAATAACTGCGGCAGAAGTTACGTCTGTGTATCATGGGAATTAATTAAACATCATCACAGCTATTGAAGCCAAGGTTGGACAAATAAGTTGTTTTCTGCGTTATTTCCTGATACAGAAGTCATCAAATCGAAGAAAAAATTATTTATTAAAAAGAAATAGAAAATCTTTTAGATGTAAATAAACTGAACAAACTAAAAGAATCTCATAAATGTAATAAAATTCTATTTTTAAAATGAACATATCAAGATAAGAATGCAAACAATCAAAAGAAATCTGAAATTTCGGAAAAGTAAAACTGTCATTACTGAAAAAGAACATGAAAAATTGAAAAAAATGAATGAAAAAAATTAAGAAGATTTTCGTATATCATTATTGAAAAATACCTTTACATAAAAACAAATATATAGTCTAATCTGCTGGAGAAAAAAAATTAAATGAAGGAAAGAAGATATGAATTTGCCATTTACTTTGAGATATTTAAGCATAAGATGACATTTATCTTTACGTGTAAAGTAAATCAGAATTCTTTAGATAATCTATTTTCTCAGATTCCAACAGAAGGTAATTTAATACGCGAAGTTCGTATTCAAACAAGATGTTGATAAAACAGAAAGATTCCTTAAAATATTATAAAACGAATTTTATTTCTCTTTGTCTAAACGTCCGTTATTCTTGCATATGCTTTGTTGTATGCATAAAATTAATCAATTAGAAAATATACATAGAAAGACAGATTTGTATATTTATATAATGCAATTGATTATAAAGAGATCACTGAAAAAAATTGAAATAAATGCCAAAGTGCCAATAGATTTTCTTACGGACGAAATTTTAATTAGATTAAAAAGTTAATTTACGAAAAAAATACCAATCAAAAAGTTCTCTTCTATCCCTTCGAAAAAAAAACAAAAACTCACATTCGACGAATTAAATCAAAATAACATTATTGATTGTCATATGGATTTTCTTACTCACTGCTTTGACATTGACGATAATCCTTGCTTTGATTTCATACACGAGTCTATCAAAGAATTTCTCGTCGCTTTGTATTTGCATCAGAACCCTAAAGTGACTTTCCTGAATGTCACTAGCGATTCTACTATACCGCCTGTTACAGAATTTACAACTGATCAGAATTTTCTTATATTTTACTTTGGTTTATTTGGAGAGAGAAAAAATTCCAGAGAGTTGCTTCAAACATTTAGAAAAAATTGTGCTTTCGTTGGACCTTTCGATAATGATATACAACGAAATCGTCAATGAAGAAGACAAGAAAATATTTTCGAACACAGTTAAAAAGTACGAATACTCTAACAATTCACGTAATAACAATACTGATTGGATGATTCCTTTAGATTTTTCTCAAATATACTTCATTGCTGACATTTGCGATCCTCCCAAAACTAACGAAAATATGTTTGAAAGTTTGAATAAACTTCACGATAAAATTTCGCATTACCATAAAGTGGAAATATTTATATTTACGAAAATAGGAAAAGAGTTTCTTCGACCGAATGATACCAGTACAATGGAAAATAACTGGAAAAAGATGGAGAATATTCGAAATATGGTGATTAAAAACACGTGGAACAAATTTAAAATCTATTTCCGTGGAATAGTTGAAGTTCCTTTTGATATTGATCAGATTGAACAGAGAAGTCGACTCAATACATTCCCTGCATATATAATTAAGGCTTTCAATTGTGTCGAAAATCCTTCAAATATGTTAATTAAGGTTTCAAATCTTTTATTTTATGAGTCGGTTGGATTAAAATTTTCTACTGACAATGACACCGAAGACAATTGTTTACTTATAAAGAAGTATGTGTTTGAAAGTTTGCGGCCTTATATTAATTAAGTTATTTTCCGATTTATAACTGCATGAATTGGAAAATAATTACACGAAATCATCCATGCGATACATTTATCTGTGGTGTAGTAAACAGTAAACTATTTAATGAACAATGACAACTGCACCATAAAATTGACCTTTCCTTCAATAGAAAATTTATTTATATTTATTTTAATAGTATAATTGATGTCAAAATCTATCGTGTTACAACATAAAAGTCAGCAATCTTTCACCAAATTACATTTAAGTATAGATAAGCCATATACAGTAGCGCCTCGATTATCTGACCCCTCGGTTAACCGACCGTCCTAGTCGGCAAATTTCAAATGTCCGCTAGTGATGTAACGCTACAGTATTTGGCTATATCTTGGCTACTTTAATATTATTTTACGTGTTTTAGTTGGCAACACTCATTCGACCATCAAAGGGAGCCAGTATTTAAACGAGGCTTAATCTTCTAATTTTTAACGATACAATAACGACGATTATTATTTTTAAAAAAAAATTGATAGGCTTAACATCGATGAAAATTCAACGCGAAGTAGGTTAATAGCGATATAATAATATACTAATTACATGGAATATAATAATATACTACACTAATAATGGATTTTTTCATACTTTTCGGTTATCCGACTTTTCAATTATCCGACTAACCCCAGTCCCCAATTAAGTCGGATAATCGAGGCTCTACTGTAGTTTTAAAATTATTCGGTGTTAGTTACTTGGTAAGCGATGGCGGGTATTGAGTAGAATGTAAATCGAATTAGAGCTAGTTTTTACCAGAAAATGGACGTTTAATGTAACAGGATAACAATTGTTTTGTGTTAAAAACTACAGTTTATATATTTTTTCACTCAATAATAAAGTTATTAATTGTGAATTGAATCTCTGAAAAATGTTGCATCAGCCTAAAACTTTTTATACAAGAAAACTGAGAGTCTTGTGTTTCTTTATATACAATCAGGACTGTCGACAGCTTACATGGAGGCCCTGGGATAACGTGTGCCCCTTGTGCCGTTTACTTTTAACAAATGAAATACGTAAAATTTACACACCACTGACAAATATTTACTACACATCTTCAATAGTAAGCGGTTTTATTTACATCCACATGCCTTTTCTCTCCTTTCGTGACTTTGTTCTGATGTTTCTATAATGTCGTGGTACTGTAAGGGAATTTGGAATAAACCTTATGTATTTTGGCAATTTTCGTCTTCTTTCGATGTTGTTTTTCTACTGGAAACTTGGTAGGACGGTAAATCATAATGTTGATATTGTAATGGGTAGAAACGAAGCACTATGATCTCAGATTTGTTAACATTAATTTATTAATGTTTTTTTAAAATTAATTTGTTGTTTAATTAATGTTACATTAATTGTTTACATTAATACTAAGAGATAATTTATACAGTGAAATTAATCAATTTTTTAATCCAATTGAAGAATTTGCTAACATTACCAAATCATAGGCGTATGTAAGAATCGTTACATCACAATCTTCCAGATAGCATCCCGCTACTTCTAAAGTACACGATTCCTTAACAAATACGTTAATATACAAACTAAATAGAATTGAGCTTAATACAAATCCTTGTTTGATCCTTTACGCGTAAAAAATAGATTCGTATTGTTTCCATTAATAGTACAGCAAGTTTCCAATTATTGTGTAGTTGGATTAGACCAGTGTTTTTCAACCTGTGGGTCGCGACCCCCAGGGGGGTCGTGAAGCTTTACACGGGGGGTCGCAGGTAAAATAAAAAAACAAGTGTTTGTAGATCCTACACTACATTAAAAAAAACTACAATTTAAGCGAGAAGGCTGTACTTGTTTATTATAAAGTACAGTTGGTTTTTTGATCGACATTCAGACCTCAACGATGGGTGTAGCCAGGAGAAACTAAAGAAGTGGGTAGAAGGGTAGAAGTTGAAAATTCTCATCCTAAAAAAAAAAAAAGGTCAACAGCACCCCGAGCGCAATGTTATAATGAAAAGGAAGTTTCATAGCTTACTTATCTTAAGTTATTGTCGATTCTTCTCAAATTCACGTTTTAATCAACAATAATTTCTCTCAACAGAAAGAAAATTAAATACATAGTTTTTAAAATCACTGATATAGTTTTAATATGGCCCTAGGGGGGTCGCCAGAATTTTTTAACTTGTAAAGGGGTCGCGTATTCAAAAAGGTTGAAAAACACTGGATTAGACAATTAACAAATCTATAACTTACGGCAACATTTACGGAGAATTGGTATATAAAATATATTTATCCAGAGAATCGAATGCCGATTGTAATTCTACGAAAAAGGCAGAAAGTTTGCCACGTTTTCTCCTCGATCGTTTTTCAATACAAGTGTACAATACAAAAACATTATTCAAGGTTCAGAAACCAATCTGAAAAAGTCTAGTCAAATAACATGCAGAATCTTATAGAATATGTTAGAAATAGAAGGTAATAGCTGTGGTTCGGATTTTTAGGTGCATTTTTAGGATTGATTGGTTGCTTATTCGGGTGCTTTCTCCCCGTTTTGGGTGCTTTTAAATGCGGTTTTATTAAAATTAAAAATTAACAAGAAGTATTATATTTACAAACTATATAGTTGTTCATTGCAATTTACACATAAAGATGAGCATTGTAGAGCTCTGTGGTCACTACTGGATCAGCGACCAGTTTCTTGACACTGTCGATGACAGCAGCATCTCCAGGAGGAAGTTTGTTGATAAACGCATTGAGTTTCTCAAAGTTCTCGCAGTAAAATATCAGACTATTTATTCAAGACCCCCAATAGGTGACCACTGGACTGGGTGGTAATGGCAGTCCAGTTACGTCTTGGTACAAGCGCTCCCGACTAGAGCTCTCTTAAGAAGAACCATTTTCATTTTCGAAATGAAGCTGTTGGCTTTGCTATATTCCACACAAATACGTTGACATAATCGGTGTCAAGACAAGTCACATGCTTTAGGTTGTTGTAGATGCACTTGAAATAAGATGCTTAATCTGTAACGACAAGCCAAACCTTTTCGTCCTGGATACAACTTGACATCATTGAAAGCTTGGAACACTGTAGTTGAATTCCAATAATTATACTTACACGCCAATCAGTTAGAATGTTTTACTATTCGCAGATATTATTAAACAAAACTAAATAATTAAACAATCCAGGACAATTTTTCCTAAAAATTTTACAGAAATACCATCCTTGGAACAGATCATCTTTCATTGATGACATAGCTGACTCTGCTTCCAAAGAGGTTAACTCAACACCCAATTATAGTACACATTATATAAAAAGTGAAAACCTTATAACTGCATTATCATCGTTTATATGTTCAATCTGTGTCTTTCACTTTTAACTTACAATTACGCTACAATTACAAATATTACGGATTACAATGTACAGGAAACACAAAAATGAATAATTATATGCAATTAAACAATTAAATGCGATATTGTTACTTAATTTAATCAAGCACAAATTATTTAGAAAGACTATCAGACGTACTCGATAAAAATGGTACAAACAATACAACAGTCGTGTGATAAGCAGATTAACAGCTTTTTTTAGCGTTCGCAAACAAAACTATATTATCTGTTATTTTTATCTTATGACATTCTTCATATTCGAAACAGAAACTAACGTACAGAAACACCCCCAAGTTTTATTTATTTATTTTTAATTTATCAACGTTTTAAGATCTCCCGAGACAAAAGACGTAAAAATGTCTCGCGTTGACTTTTTTGACTAAAAATTCAGTAAAGGTTGAGAAATCAGTAGCAAGAGAGCCACCTAAAAAACTCTTAGTTTCCTCTTATATTATATGCAGTCGTCGACAGCTCGCATGGGGTCAGGGGTAGCGCGTGCTTCATGTGCTATTTATGTTTAACAAATAAAATACGTAATATACCGATGCCAGGTTTCCGATGGTTACTAATGTAAAGAATAGCGCACAATGCGAATAACGTATGACGCGTGATGCGAATTCCACTCAAACATCGGAATTCAGATTTATAATATAAGACATCACTCCATGTTTGACATTACGAAATAAAAATGGGTCTAAAATTGTTTTAAATGTAAATAAAACATTTACCAGCAGTTGTTGAAGTAGGTACGCGAGTGTTTCTGTCGTTGCTTTGGTACTTATACGGCATAATGTCGGATTCGGAAAGCTCAACTGAAATGACACCATCGGAAAAGAGGATAGCCAAATATAGTACAGTCGACCCCCTATAACACTGTTGATTATTCCGTTTTATATGAATTCCATGTTATACGAGCCACTTAGATTTTGCAAATACGTGGGCCGTTCTCTACAAGCTCTGATGACAACTGATCGAACGATTTTCTGATTAGTACTTGGCTTAGAAAACGAGACAATTTCACTGCTGAATGCAAAGTATCACAACCGATAATACAGTTAAATTCGAAGGTAAAAAAGCCCTGGTTGTGCATTCAGAATGTAACAAACATAAGTTACTTTTCAAAAACAAGTCTACTGTGGCATCAATTTCTAGTTTTTTACGCAAAAACATTCATTAGACATAGATCAAATAACTGCGGCAGAAGTTACATCTGCGTATCATGGGAATTAAACATCATCACAGCTACTCAAGCCAAGATTAAACAAATCAGTTGTTTTCTGCATTATTTCCTGATACAGAAGTCATCAAATCGAAGAAAAAATTGTTTATTAAAAAGAAATAGGAAATCTTTTAGATGTAAATAAACTGAACAAACTAAAAGAATCTCATAAATGTAATAAAATTCTATTTTGAAAATGAACATATCAAGATAAGGATGCAAACAATCAAAAGAAATCTGAAATTTTGGAAAAGTAAAACTGTCATCATTGAAAAAGAACATGAAAAATTGAAAAAAATAAATGAGAAAAATTAAGAAGATTTTCTTATATCATTATTGAAAAATACCTTTACATAAAAACAAATATATAGTCCAATCTGCTAGAGATAAAAAAAATAAATTGAAGGAAAGAAGATATGAATTTGCCATTTACTTTGAGATATTTAAACATAAAATCATATTTATCTTTACGTGTAAAGTAAATTAGGATTCTTTAGAAAATCTATTTTCTCAGATTCGAACAGAAGGTAATTCATATGTTCACACTAGTCCACTTGAAGTAATATGCAGAATAAGAATAATAATTTTAGGTAAATCACCTGGAATATTACAAAATAAATAAAACACAGAAGATCAGATTTCTGGAAATTATTTAATAAATAAAATGTTTGAAGAGGCAGATTTATTGCAATAACTTTGAGATATGTCTACTTGTAAAGAATAAGGAATATCTCAAAATTCATGCAATGTAAATGATGATGATTTGTGTGAGATATATCAGGAAAATGTAGAATTAAACAATGATGAATTACAATATTTAGTTTAAAGAATAAAATCAATTTTTACAAAAACTGAAACCACGTTTCAAATGTAAAACCGTTTCATCTATGACATCATTAATTAAACATACAACTGATTTTGTTTGTTTATTGATATTAAAATATATATTTACTAGCAGGTGGGCCCGGCGTTGCTCGGGCAAAAGTAACGATAACTAAGATAAAGATTATTATGTTATAGTTAACCTTACCCGATTTCACAGAATGCAAGAATTGGGTCCCCTTGTTTCCAGACTAATTAGAGAATTTTTAGATGGGTCTAAAAATATGTTCAATTTCCCGCAAAAACGAAAAAAAAAAAAACTGCATCTGCGTCTTGCATGTCGCTTTCTCTTAACAATTCCATTGTTGACACTTTTATTGTTACTTAAAACTTTCATTGTTACTTAACACTTCCATTGTTACTTAGCACTTCCATTGTTACTTAACGCTTCCATTGTTGATGGAAGTGTTAAGCCTTAATTCTGTCCCTCTCCCCGTGGGGAGGAATTTCGAAAAATTCCTTCTTAGTGTGCGTTTTCCTAACGTACCCTAACTATGTACCAAATTTCATCTTTCAACTCCTAACCGTTTGAGCTCGTATCCATAATGTATATAAAAGTTTTAATCCTGTCTCTCTCCCCCACGGGGGGGGAATTTCGAAAAATCTCTTCTTAGTGTGCGTTTTCGTGACGTACTCTGTGTACCAAATTTCAACTTTCAACTCCTAACCGTTTGGGCTCTGCGCTGATTATTATTATTATTATTATCAATCCGTCTCGATTATATATTAGATAACATAAAAAACTGTCCTTTTGACAAAGTTATCTTTGTATATGTATGAGTAAATAATATCGTTTCGTTTTCGAATACGACTGACGTCAAATAAGAAACCAATAAGAAACGTTCCTTCTCTTTATATTCTAGGACCTTGGATTGTATCCGAATACTGTCGGTTATTGTAAACTGCAGGTCGGATTCCGTTGTCAGGTAATTAATTCTCTTTTCATTTCTTTTAAGGTAAGAAATAAGGTCAAATAGGTGTAATTACTTGTTCGATTTTATATTTTTTATCAACTTTACACTCCATTTTTGTGTAATTTCGTTATCACTGCAGGAATATTAGAAGTTTGCTTCTTACCGTTCAGTTCGTTTTATCTTTCCGGTTGGTGAAATTATAAATAACGCCATTTAATAAGTATTTTTTGACCATAATTACCTTTATAAGAAATATATTTGTTTATTTTAAGTTAAATTAAGTTTTCGGTAGTCATGTTTATCTCTCGGTGTAATCGTTGAATGCTCGATGATTACTAATAATGCCACGGTTAATAGAGTTATTATTAAAATGTCTGATAAAGTAAACTTTTCAAAATCATAAAAATAAACGTGGAAAATGTATAAAATCGGTTACGGTCTAGTGATTATATTTGCTGAAGAGAGATACGTATATACAGTACAGTAGATCCCCCTATAAAACCGTTTCCTATAGTTATGATTCCTATAAAAATTGTGGCAGTATCCGTAAACAACGGTAAAAATAACTCCTATAATACGTAAAACGTCATCGGGCAGCCGAACTACTTTCCCGCCGTCCGTAGCGCCACGCTACGGACGTTTAGGCGGATAAATTGAGTTTAGTATCGTCTGTTCATATAATTATATATAAATTAGGTACTGTACATATAATTATATATTAATTATATATAAATTAGGTACTGTATATATAATTATATATTAACTTAATTTATTGTAACTTTATTATAATTAAATATATATTTTTCGCCGTCTAGCGTCACGCTACGGCGAGTTAGGCGACCTATCGTCTGTCCAGTACTGTAATTTTATACATTTCTTGTGAAAGAAACATTTCTTATTTAACGGCCATAAAAATTATTTATATTAAGGATGTCTCCAAAGGTCAACGAAGTTTTCGCAGAAAAATAATATCAGAAATCGCGGCCGCGGTTTGATGCGCTGTTCCGCGACGAAACCAAGCTTTAGCAACGGGCGTAGTCGAACGGTACACACTCGGTAAGCAATCCTACAATTTTTTGTTTATAACGTAGTTTATACGGATTATTTTCAAAAAAATATACGTATTTTGGAAATGTTGAGTCGAATTAGTCTAGAATCGATTAATTTTATGAAAGAAAACCTTTCAAACAGCCGTAGTCCGTAAACTATGATTCCTACAAAATTGATTCATAAAGAACGGAACGTATTTACCGTCTTATATGGGGATCTACTCTATATAATCAATTGTAAACTCGAGTTATTTTATTATTTTTTACAATTTATCAAGTCTTTTCTCTGTAATTTATACTGTTTGCTGGCTCTGGAGTATAGATTAAAAACGAATGAAATTTTACCAGTGTTTTCTGAATTGTATTTATTCATTGCTTTCAGATTAATTTCGCTCAAGCAATTGAACAACGTGCTTAAGTGGATCCTAAACAAAGTCCACAATTTTTTTAAAATAATCCTTCAGACACTCGCTAAAAGTGGTAAGTTTGTCTATCTTATTCCTCAACAACTGTTTGAGATCTTGAACAATAAAAGTTACACTAACTGTGATGTACTGTAGTTTCAGTTCTTATAAATTCCGTCATGTCACAAGTTTATGGATCTACTAAAACAGGAAATGGTGCACTCAATGAAATATTGGATGAAGACGAATTAGGTATGATTCATTCTACAATATAGGCCTAGATAATAAATACAGTAAAACCTGTGATCTTCAGTGCCTTGTCAGCTAAAGCTCGACAGGTGTGGGAAAACGAGTCAGGATCTGCGAAAACTTCTGGTTTATTGTATAATATAAGAATGTGCGAACCGAGGAGGTAGAGCGAGAGCTTCTCCCCACTTACCGGCTTGGCTGTCAGAGAATGGCTATGGGAGGGCTAAAGATATGAGTGGGAAGGAGTCGGAAGTCGTGACATGTGTCCAAAAGACTACACAGGTTTAAATAAATAACACATTTACTAAAACATTAAATAATTATACATAGAGATAATAAATACGCGTATCGAGATATAAATATGTATTCTAAAATCTAACCTATCCTAATGCCTAAAGATCGAGAGAGAGTCCTCACGTTGGAGAGAGAGATAATTATGGCAAGGGTTTACCTCGTACGAAACCTCTCATATTATAGGGCGTTGATAAAACACTCTGTGATCGTCGTCTTCTACTCCGAGGTGTCCTTTGAAGGCTATGTGGAGCGATGTCCTTCTCAGGTCGTGCGGTTATGTCCAGATACAGTGTATGCTCCGTCGCTCCTAATCTGTATAGAGTTCTTCCTGGTGACGTTCGCTCGGAGGTTACTTCTGTTAACCTCTTCGAGGAGTAATTCCGTCGTATAAGGAAAGAATAGAAAATATTCAAAGTCTTTACCTTTTTATGGAGCGGCGATTATGAGCTTCGTAGATCCTGAGGGTGCTGGAAGAGTAGTCCACTGCGTACTCTTCCCTCGACGATCGCTGTCCGGAGAGTTTCTTCGGCGTTAGCTCCTCGGCTAAGCGCCCGGAGTAGAAAATCCGACTCCTTTATATACCCGATCAGCGTGGGAAAAATCTGGGAATTTGTTGACGTCTTTTGACATCTCTCCCTGATTTATTACCGTCTCCCGCGCGTAGAAAAACTTACTTCCTTATTTGGTCATTTATCGTTCGGTCGTTTGGACGTATGGGGGTCACGTGACATCGTGGTACCTCGTCGATGACCTTCGGACGATGAAAGTCACCCTCGCTAATTACGCAGTTAGTGCGAAAATAAAAACTAGCGTCCGTATTCTCACAGGATCAATACAGATTCATCAAAAAGCCCTGACATCACTATTGCTAATTTAGCAAAAAACTAAATCTAGCTTTAATAAATAATTCATATTTCGGTTTAGAGCAGAATTCTTCGTTTTCGGCAGCCATTTTCAACTTTGTATTTATGAACTGACGAAGCGATTTACTTTAATACAGATGTATTTCTAATAACAAGTTTTTTTGCTCATGTTTTATGTAATGAATCACTTATCGGAATCATTATTACAGATTTTAGGCTAAAATCATAAATTAAATACCTCATTTTATTGCTCTGTACATTGAGCTTGAATTTTACATATAATTCCAGGATCATTTATAACCTCTTTATAACTTAAACAGGATATTTTTTGATTTCTTTATATTCGAAATTTACAGGTTTTACTATATATATATATATTTATTTATTTTGCTACATTTTATAGTAACATATAAAATCATTTAAACAAGTATTTTTTATTTAATAATCGAGAATTTTTTTCAGAAATATTTCAAAAAAATAAAGAGCGACTGAAGAAATTTTACTCAAGACAAAACAGTTATATGAGGTCTTTCTTATGGAAAAATAAAAGAAGAGATTTTCCTTTAAACGATTATTACGTTAATTTAAAACTACAAGAAACGGATAATTTTGGTAGTTCAATTGGTGAAATTCTCGATATCAAGGATATATTTAAAGAGGTAAATGATGGACAAACGATCATTCTTGTATGTGGGAATCCTGGTTCTGGAAAAACTACATTGTGCAAGAAGATTGCGTACGATTGGGCCGTCGATAATCCCTCAAACAATTACTTAAGTCATTTTGACTTTGTTGCATTCTTAACATTAAGAGAACTTCAGTATAAGAGTGTGGAGAATGCAATTCTAGAAGTATTTTGGGGAACTTCATATCAACCAGAAATAACGAAGAAAATACTAAAGGCAAATTTAAATATATTAATTATTTTAGATGAATTATGTGAAGATTACGTCTATCTTCATACAAATGGATGCGAAAATTTCTTAAATAATTTCTTTGGTATTTTTCGAAAATTGACCATTATTGTGACGAGTCATCCTCGTTGTGCAGAAGAAATAAGAGAATCCGTGAATTTTCGATTTCATCTTAAAGGATTTTCACCCGAACAGCAAGAAGAATACGCGAAGTTGGTATTCAAACAAGACGTTGATAAAACACAAAGATTCCTTAAAATATTAGAAAACGAATTTTATTTCTTTTTGTCTAAACGTCCGTTATTCTTGCATATGCTTTGTTGTATGCACAGGATTAATCAATTAGAAAATATACACAGAAAGACAGATTTGTATATTTATATAATGCAATTGATTACAAACAGATCAAAGAGAAAACTTGAGAAAAATTTCCAAGTGCCAATAGAAAAGTATTTTTCATTCGAAGGAGTTTTAGTTACATTAGGAAAATTAATTTACGAGAAAAATTCTGTTAAAAAAGTACGATTCTATCCCTTCGATAAGGAACAAAAACTTACATTCGACGAATTAAATCGAAATAACATTATTGATTGTGATTTGGATTTTCTTACTTACTGCTTTGACATTGACGATAATCCTTACTTTGATTTCGTACACGAGACCATCAAAGAATTTCTCGTCGCCCTGTATTTGTATGAGAACCCTGAATTGCCTTTCCTGAATGTCACTAGCGATTCTACAGTACCATTTGTTACAGAGTTTACAACTGATCACAATTTTCTTATATTTTACTTCGGTTTATTTCGAAACGATAAAATTCCAGAAACTTGCTTTAATAATTTAAAAAAAGTTGTGTTTTCGTTGGATCTTTCGATAATAATATACAACGAAATCGTCAATGAAGAAGACAAGACATTATTTTCGAGCACAATTAAAAAGTACGTATACTCTAACAATTTACGTATTAACAATACTGATTGGATGATTCCTATAGGATTTTTTCAAATATACTTCATTGTTGACATTTGCGATCCTCCCAACACTAACGAAGATATGTTTGAAAGTCTGAATAAACTTCACGATAAAGTTTCGCATTACACTAAAGTGGAAATATTAATATTTATGAAAATAGGGAAAGAGTTTCTTCGACCGAATGATACCAGAACAATGGAAAATAACTGGAAAAAGATGGAGAACATTCGAGATATAGTGATTAAAAACACGTGGAACAAATTTAAAATCTATTTTCGTGGAATTGTTCAGGATCCTTTTGTGATTGATCAGATTGAAGAGGGAAGTCGACTGAATGCATTCCCTGCATATTTACTTAAACATTTCAGTTGTGTCGAAAATCCTGCAGAAATATTGGTTTATGGTGTAAATCAGTTATCTTATGAGTTGGTTAGATTGAAATTTACTAAAGATAACACCGAAGATAATTGTTTACTTTTAAAGAAGGATCTGTTTGAAAGTATGCAAGATTATATAAAGTTATATCCCAGTTTATAACTGCATCTATTGCTAAATAATGACACTAAATCATCCTTGCAATGCATTTGTAGGTGTAGTAAACAGTACACTGTTGAATGAGAAATTCAAACTGCACCATAAATTGACTTTTTTTGTCGATAAAAAATTAAAAATTGCTATTCATTTTAAAAATATATTTGATGTGAAATTCTATTGTGTAACAACATAAAAATCAGTAAGCTTTCATTAAATTATATTTAAGAATAGATTAGTGATTTAAATACTTTTACTTTCAACATTATTCGGTGTTAGTTACTTGGTAGGCGATAGCAACTATTGAGTAGAATGTAAATCGAATTATACTCAGGTTTATTAATAAAGTTATATTAATTGTGAATAAAATTTTAGAAAATGTTGCATTAGTCTAAAACTTTTTATAAGAAAACTGAGTCTTGTGTATCTTTATATACAAGCAGGACCGTCGATAGCTTACATAGAAGTCCTAGGATAACGCGTGCCCCTTGTGCCATTTATTTTTAACAAATGAAATACGTAAAATGTTTATGTCGACTCTTTCAATGGTTACTACGGTAAAATAACGACGCAAAATGTGAATAACTTTACACCCGCAATCTAAGTGAACAATAGTGATTACTCGCCCACACAAACATTCTGTCCAGGTGACAAGCGATGTCAACTTGGATAATTACCGGAAAAAGATTTCCGTTTGTCTGATTTGATGGGCTGTTCGGTCATTTAAAGCTGCCAGTTCAAGCATTGCAGTTTCATGCTTAGTTTCCCCGTTTTACTCATTAGTAATATTTACAAATTTTATAAATTGTAAATTCCCATAAAATTGAGCATTTTTTTTTATTTTATAAAAATTATTAATAAAAGAATTTTAAACAAAAATATAACAACAGATGCTCACTTTTCTCTCATTCAATTTTTACGGGATGATTCACCAACAAATTTTAGCGAAGGTTTAGTAATTCCCGAGATATTAATAACAGGATTAATGAATGCGATAATCTCGACACCAGCGTTACTAGATAATTTTCTTACACGTTACTCGATTGGATATTTCGGAAAGACGTAATACGCGCTTAGATACAAACATGGCAGACAACAAGAAACGAAGTCGACAACCCGATTTTTCTTATCGAGAAACAGAGTATTTAATGGAGTTATTCGAAAAATACAAAGATATAATCGAATCAAAGAAATCGAATGCCATATCCTTAAAGAAAAAAAACGAATCATGACAAATTCTAACCGAAGAGTTTACTAAATTTCCGGAGGTTAGTAAACGGGACACAAAACATTTGAAAGTATTGTGGAAAAATTTGAAACAAAAAGCAAGAAAAGATGTGGCTGTCAAATTTGCGAGCGCGTAAGAGTACTGGGGGATAAATATGTGCCGATCCCGAGTGTCTTATACCACCAATTACCCAACAAATTGTCTCCTTAATCCTCTTAATCCCCTTAAATTTTCTCCTTAATGTCCTTAACCGAGTAAATCAAGCCCCTCTCAAATCCTGTCGACAGCGATGATGATTTTAATGTTCCTTTTGGAAGGTAAATTTGTTTATATCTAATTACACTCGATCAAAACTAAACAGTAATAAAGCAGTTAATAAATGAACTACTAATTAGCCAAACAAAAATTAATTTTTACAGCTATATTACTTTTAAAATAATATTCATTTATATATCACGCACATTATCAAATACTCATACAGGATTTATGTCTAGTGGATTCATCAGAATTTTCTGATGATCCAACAAGGAATGAAGACGATTTAAAAAGAAAGTGAGAGCATGACTGTGGGATTGAAGTCCTGCAAGAAGAATAACTGAAAACAACAATTAAAAATAAAATTACTGCAAGAAAAATTATAAAGCATTAAAAATAGTCTTATTAATAAATTTAATATTTATAGTTAAAGAAATTAACATATTAACAATTAATAGACTAATTTAATGGTTAAAAATTTAAATTAACATTTTATAGAAAAAGAAACAAAAGGACTAGTATATATAACAATTTTTACTTAATTTTGTTTTCAATTTCTGTATCTTTTAACTAGAAATATGTTTCTATCTACTAATTTATTAAAAACTAGAAGTTACGCTGTTTATTACTAATTATTATTACAGTAGATTCCTATAACGCGGGTTAATATAATGCGGATTCGTATATCGCGGCCGTATTCGTTTAAAGACGCTAAAAGAGACTCGTAAACTGCAGTAAAACGTCATCGCCGACTTGTGTCGCGACAGGATTGGTCGAATCTGGACCAATAGTGGACGAGCAGCCGAACTACTTACACGCTACGGAGAGTTTAAGCGGATAAGTTGAGTTTACTATCGTGTGTACAGTATATAAATTAAGTACTGTAAGTCTAATACAGTACTGTAATTTTATACATTTCTTGTAAAAGAAACATTTCTTCTTCAACGGTCATAAAAATTATTTCTATTAATGATGTCTTCAAATTTCAGCGAATTTTTCGCATAAAAATAAAACAGTGCCGTCTTTCATTGATGACATAGCTGACTCTGTTTTTAAAGAGGTGAATTCAACACCCAATTATAGTACATATTATATAAAAAAAGTGAAAACCCTAACTGCATTACCATCGTTTATATACAGTATTCAATCTGCACTTCTTTTACTTTTAACTTACAAAATTACGCTACAATTACAAATATTTCGGACTACAGTGTACAGAAAACGCAAAAATAGATAATTAAATGTATTTAATTATATGCAATTAAGCAGTTAAAAGCAATATTGTTAATCAAGCACAAATTATTCGGGGAGACTATCAGACGAACTCGATAAAAATGGTGCAAACAATACAACAGTCGTGTGATAAGCAGATAAACAGCTTTTTTTAACGTTCGCAAACAAAACTATATTATCTGTTATTTTATCTGATGACGTTATTCATATTCAAAACAAAAACACCCCCATGTTTTATTTACTTATTTTTAATTTCTCGACGTTTCAAGATCTCCCCAGTCCAAAAATGTAAAAATGTCTCAAAGTGAGTGATTTTTTTTGATTGTAAATTCAGTAAAGGTAGCAAAATCCATAGGCCAGTGAGTTATTTTAGAAAAAAAAAAACACGTGTAATTATTACACTCGTTACGGTGGTTGTATGTAAATACTGTGAGGTATCGTTTACTGTATCACAGAATTACGAATTACATAAAAATATTGTTTTATACGAAGAAAATATAATTAAATTTAGATATTTTAAAGAACTATTTTTCCTGATTATGACACAATAGTTGTGTGGCCACTAACAGTTGAAAAAAATACGTGGGATGGCGTAATCAGGTAATTAATTTTTTCTTCATTTACTTTTAGGTAAGAAATTAGACTAAATAGGTGTAATTATCTGTTCCAGATTATATTTTTTATCATCTTCATACTCCATTTTTTGTGTAATTTCGTTATGGCTGCAGCAATACTAGAAGTTTGCTTCTTACCGTTCAGTTCGTTCTATCTTTCCGGTTAATGAAATTATAAATAAGGCCATTTAATAAGCATATTTGAAACATAATTACTGTTATAACAAATATAATTATTTGTTTTAAGTTAAACATGACTACCGGAAAGTTAATTTATCTCTTGGCATAATCGTTTAATGCTTTATTACTGATAATGCTACGATTAATAGTGATATTATTGAAGAAGGGTCTTATTAAAAAACTCTTATAAAGCATAATAGACACGTGAAAGATGTATAAATTCGGCCACGGTGTAGTCAATATATTTGCTAGAGATAGATTATATATATTGTCGCGGGAACAAACGGCAATTAGTCGTTAGGAACACAAAGGTATTTATTAACTCATGCAATGTACAACTCCTGCAGCTTGCAGTAGGAAAACAAGAACCTCTCTCAGCCTGAGAGCTGGCTGTTATATCCTACAGAGACATGGTAATTGGTGGGTATTTACATAAGCTCTCAGACCTGGAGAACGTACCCACAGAAAAAACTTGCATCAATGAGGGTTGAACCGGCGACATTCGCTCGATAGGCAAAGCCGATAACCTCTACCCCATGAATGACACGGTGGGAAGAGCAAGCCGCTGCAATATATAAGTTTAATAAATTCACAGAACCATGAGATCGATACAATAAGTTCTACTTATAAGATATGTCCTAGTAGACAATTATATAATAAATTGTATAATAGGGCACACNTCGTTACGGCTGCAGTAATATTAGAAGTTTGCTTTTTACCGTTTAGTTCGTTTTATCTTTCCGGTTGGTGAAATTACAAATACGGCCATTTAATGTGTACTGTATATTTGAAACATAATTACCATTATAACAAATATAATTGTTTATTTTAAGTTAAATTAACTTTTCGGTAGCCATGTTTATCTCTTGGCATAATCATTGAATGCTCCATTACAGATAATGCTACGATTAATAGTGATATTATTGAAGAAGGGTCTTATTAAAAAACTCTTATAAAGCATAATAGACACGTGGAAAATGTATAAAATCGGTCACGGTGTAATCAATATATTTGCTAGAGACAGATTATATATATGTAAGTTTAATAAATTCACAGAACCATGAGAACGATACAATAAGTCTTACTAATAAGATATGTCCTAGTAGACATTTATATAATAAATAGTATAATAAGACACGAAAGCATATAAATTAATTGAATTCTTTATAATTATCATTTTATAGAATTTATCGAGTCTCCTTTCTGTAGTTTATACTATTTTCNATTATATACTCCTCTAAATTGAAGGATTTCCTTTGGTATCCATTATTATAATCAGGTTACCTCTTGTCGTAGATACACGAATACTTTCGGATGTTTTCGATAAATCTTTCCGGATCTATTCTAGAGTACCCACGAGGAAACGTACACAAAAGCTCGTTTTCCGCCATTTTAGCTGCGTGTCGCGATGACCTAGATTTCACTGACTTCTGATTGGTGGAAGGTACCTCTTTACGGCCGTATTCGCGTCGAAAGTTGAACATAGCTCAACTCGCTTTTACGCTGGTTTTACGGCCTGCTCAAGCTTAAGATATCAGGGTCACGTAATTAAAAGCTTTTACGGCAAGGGGTTTTTACACCGTTTTTACGGTAGTGGAGTCCTAACCTAACTGCTGAAATATATGTAATTTATTCATAACTCAAACTGGCCATTTTTTTTTTTTTATTTCTTATTCGAAATTTACAGGTTTTACTGTATACAGTATATGTCATTTATTTTCCTACATTTTATAGTAACATGTACAATCATTTAAACATGTATTTTAATCTAACAATCGAGATTTTTTTCAGAAACATTTGTAAATAATAAAAAACGACTGAAGAAACTTTACCAAACAGAATACAGTTATATGAGGTCTTTCTTATGGGAGAATAAGAGTAGAGATTTTCCTCTTAAGGATTATTACGTTAATTTAAAACTGCAGGAAACACATAATTTTAGTGTTAGTCCAATTGGTGACATTCTTGATATCAAGGATATATTTACAGAAGTGGAGAAGCATTCTTGTATGTGGAGATCCTGGTTATGGCAAAACTACATTGTGCAAGAAGATTGCCTACGATTGGGCTGTCGATGATCCCTCAAACAATTACTTAAGTCATTTCGACATTGTTGCATTGTTAACATTAACAGAACTTGAAAGTGATAAGAAATTGGAAGATGCTGTTCTAGAAGATATTTTTGAAACTTCACAACCAGAAATGAAAAAAAAAATTACGGAGGGAAAATTCAAATGTCTTAATTATTTTAGATGAATACGATGGTATTAATAGTTTTGATAGAACCAAACATTTCTTAAGAAAGGGTTCCTTTGGTATTTTTCGAAAGTTGACCATTATTGTGACGGGTCGTCCTCACACAGCAGAAAAAGTAAGAGAATACATGAATTTTCGATTTCATCTTCAAAAATTTTCACCCGAACAGCAGAAAAAATACATAAAGTTGGTGTTCAAACAAAATGTTTATAAAACACAAACACTTCTTATATTATTAGGAAACGAATTTTATATTTCTTTGTCTAAAAATCCGTTATTCTTGCATATGCTTTGTTGTTTACATAGCAATAGTACATTAGAACATATACGAAGATACAAGAGCGATATGTATATTTATATAATGCAATTAATTACATATAGGTCAAAGAGAAAACTCGAGAGAAATTTCAATGTGCCGATAGGAAAGTATTTCGCTTTGGAAGACATTTTAGTTAGATTAGGAAAGTTAATTTACGAGAAAAATACTAATAAACAAGTGTTATTCTATCCCTTCGATAAAAAACAAAAAATTACAATCGACGAATTAAATAAATATGTCGGTGACCGTAATAAAACATTTTGTAATGGTTTGGATTTTCTTTCTCACTGCTTTGACATTGACAATAATCCTTACTTTGATAGCGTGCACGAGTCCATCAAAGAATTTCTCGTCGCCCTGTATTTGTATAAGAACCCTGAAGTGCCTTTCCTGAATGTTACTAGGTGTTCTACTATACCACGTGATAAAGAGTTTACAAGTCATCATAATTTTATTACGTTTTATTTTGGTTTATTTAGAAAAGAAAAAATTCCAAAAACTTGCTTCAAGAATTTAGAAAAAGTTGTGCTTTCGTTGGACATTTCGATAATAATATACAACGAAATCATCAATGAAGAAGACAAGAAAATATTTTCGAACACGGTCAAAAAGTGCGAAAACTGTTACAATTCACGTATGGACTATTCTGTTTGGGGTATTCCCCCAAACTTTTCACAAATATACTTTATTGTTGACATTTACGAGTCTACAAATGTTACGTTTGAAAAGCTGAATAAACTTCACGACAGAATTTGGTTTTCCTGTCATGTGGAAATATTTATATTTATGAATATATGGAAAGAGTTTCTTCGACCGAAAGATATAAGAGCATTGAGAAATGATTGGAAAAAGATGGAGAACATTCGAGATATATTGTTTAAATTCACGTGGAACAAATTTAAAATATATTTATGTGGAATATTTCAGGTTCCTTTTCTTATTAGATGTCAGATTGAAGAGGTAAGTCGACTGATTACATTCCCTGCATATTTCCTTAAAGCTTTCAGTTGTGTCGAAAATCCTGCACAAATATTGTTTGATGATTTACATCAATTATCTTACGAGTTGGTTAGGTTGAAATTTACTACAGAAGATGACACCAAACATAATTTTTTACTTTTAAACAAAGATCTGTTTGAAAGTTTGCGGCCTTATATAAAGTTATTTCCCAATTTATAACTGCATACTTTGGAAAATAATTATACTAAATGATCCTTTAAATGCATTTGTCTGCAGTGTAGTAAACGTAATGAGAAATGCAAGTTGCATTATATAAATGACCTTTCGGTCAATAGAATGTTATTAATTAATTGATTTCTATTATAAAACTATAGTTTATGTGTAAATTTATTGCGAGAAGTCATAAAAGTCAGCAATCTTTCTCCAAATTACATTTATATATAAATTAGTGATGTAGATATCTTGTACGCTCAAAAATATTCGGTATCTTAGTTGCTTGTTAGGAAATGGCAGGTATTCAGTAGAATACTTATTCAATGTATAGAAATACACTCACAACTTAAGAATAAAAAATTCAATTTTGAGTATCCTATACTCAAAATTGAATTTTTTCCTATAAAGTATTAATTTCCGTGAACTTCAGCTAATTTAAATGCAAGAAAGCTTTGGTATATGTTAACTATTTATAAATTATTGTATCTTATAACAATTGCTTTATGTTAAATTCTACAATTTTTGTATTTTTACACTTATTAATAAAGTTATAATTGTGAATAAAAATTTTTAAAAAATGTTTCATCAGTCTAAAACATTGTACGTAAGAAAACTCTTAGTTTCCTGTAATATTATATACAGACAGGACCGTCGACAGCTAGCAAAGGATCCGTGTCCCAATTGCCATTATTTTTAAGAAATGAAATACGTAATATGCCGATGCCCGGTCTTTCGGTGGTTACTATGGAAAAAGAATGGGTATGACCAAATCAATAACAGGATAAGCACGATTAGAGATAAAAGAATAATCACCCGCTTTATCATTTAAACATTTTCCATTAACAATAATTATATTTAGATTATCACATAAGTGAAGCAGCTTCCTACTACAATCACTATGTCTTTCGAATTATTCTGCTTAGGAGAAACAATACCGAAAAAATTACAAAATTCCTTACAAATTACTTTCTCCAAACCGATATTAGCATTGAAATCACCGGCAATCAACACATTTCTATTATCATCTAACATCAAACCGGTTCACGTATAAAAAATAGATTGCCAGTCATTTTCCCGAGAATAAACAAAACATATAAAAACATTACCAAGCTCAACTGCAAATTTAACAAGTGGTAGAAAGTGATAATGTATTCACTTGTGTATGGTAATATAGTTAATACCTTAACTGCATTAACAACGTTTATATAATTAATCTGTGCTGCTTTTCTTTTTGAATTACAATTGCGCCACATTTACGAAGATTAGGGACTACAGTTGACAGAATACGCAAAAATGTATAATTAAATATATTTGAATATATGCAATTAAACAGTTAAACGCAATATTGTTACTTAACTTAATCAAGCAGAAATTCCTCGGCTGCACACAATACGACAGTCGTTTGATAAGCAGATTAACAGCTTTTTTTACGTTTACATTGAAAGTATATTATCTGTTAATTTATCTTATGACCTTCTTCATATTCGAAACACAAACTAACACACAGAAACACCCCCAAATCTTATTTATTTATCATTTTTCGACGTTTCAAGATCGCCCCCGACACCAAAAATGTTTCGGAGATGACTTTTTTGACGGAAAATTCAGTAAAGGTATAAAAATCAGAAGCCAGTGAGTCATTTTACACAAAAAAACAGGTGTAATTAATACACTAGTTTCGGTGGTTGTATATAAATATTGTGGGGTATTGTTTACTGTAGATCGAAAATTACGAATTATACGAAATTACAGTTTTATGTAAAGAAAAAAATAATTAAATTCAGATATTTTAAAATATATTACGCCTGCGAAAATAGAAAAACTATTTTTCCTGAATACGTCACAAAACCGTTGTGTTAGTCACGTAACAGTTAAAACGATTAGGTCGCATGGCGTAGTCAGGCAATTAATTTCTTCTTCATTTATTTGAAGGTAAGAAATGAAACTAAACAGGTGTAATTACCTGTTAGATTTTATACATTTTATCAAATTTGCACTCCATTTTTGTGTAATTTCGTTATGGCTGTAGCAATATTAGAAGTTTGCTTCTTACCGTTCAGTTCGTTCCATGTTTCCGGATGGTGAAATTATAAATAAGGCCATTTAATATGTATATTTGAAACATAATTACCGTTATAACAAATATATTTGTTTATCTTAAGTTAAATTATCTTTTAGGTAGCCATGTTTATCTCTCGGTGTTATCCTTTTTTGTTTATAGCATAGTTTATACGGATTATTCCCAAAATATTATACGTGTTTTGGAAATGTTGAGTCGAATTACTCTAGAATCGATTAATTTTATGGAAGAAAACCTTTTAAACAGCCGTAGTCCGTAAACATCACACGTGTCGGGCTGTGATTGGCAAGGTCTCCTAAAACATCAATTCCATAAAAAACGGAACGTATCTACCGTGTTATGGGGGGGGCGACCGTATTCGGCCAAACTATTCGGCTCGATTAACGCACGTACGAAAATTGTACGTGCGTTAATGCGTTAAAATTGGCGCGCAAACCGCATTATGGCAAGGATCCTGCTCTCTATTGTCTTGCTGTTACTACGCTTCGCCAATCGCGTTAATTCTTGACAGTTGTAGCGGACAGACAAGAGCGTCGTGGCAGTATGTGATAAAAGGTGATATCAAATGTGGATAACAATGAAATGATCTACACGTGTACATAATGGAAAAATAACAGAGAAGGACCACGATGAGAAAATGTGAAAATAAATATGAAATTGAGTTAATAACATGATCGAACAAGTCGAGGCAGCTTATTGGCGCGAAATTCGCGGCCGTTAATGCCAAACAATTGTTGTTATAGACCTTGGAAAGCTAAATGCTTGTAATGAAAGTCACTTAGCGTGCACGGGCAAAAGCCTGGGGCCGTTCGGGCTATCAAGCTGTCTCGAATCTGTGAAATCATAACTGTGACTTATACTGACGTCGTATTTGTTTTTTTTTCCCGTGATCACCAGGCTGTGAGTCACGTAATTGTAAAATGGGAAATCTACAACGGAAAAGTGACGAAACGAAAGTATCGTGAGCGCGTATTATTATAATGTATGCATAGGCATACGTGGACTAGAACGATAGAGGAAAGAGAAAGGAAAAAGCAAAGACAGGCGCTTAAAAAAGATAGGTAGGGTCACACCCTCAGATATGTGCGACGATTCTCGAACGAATACGTATACGTGTGCTGATCTTTGTAATTATAAATTGTGAATACATGTGACTAATATTATTTTCTTTGTTTTGCGCATGTTATAATTTATAAGTAAATATAAACGAACAACACTAACCCGATAACATTAAATCTAAATACAGTAGACCCCCTATAACGCTTAGATACGTTCCACGCTAATCGAATTTTACCTTGTAGGAACGATTAAATACATGAGCCAATCGCAGCCCGATAGGTGGGAACTTTACGGACTAAGGCTGTTCGAAAGGTTTTCTTCTATAAAATTGACCGATTCTAGACTAATTCGACTCAACATTTCCAAAATACGTATAATTTTTTGGGAATAATCTGTATAAACTATGCTATAAACAAAAAATTATAGGATTACTTACCGAGTGTGTACCGTTCGACTACGCCGTTGCTTAAAGCTGGTTTTCATCGCGGAACAGCACACGAAACGACGGCCGCAATTTCTGATAACGAATTTTTCGCATAAAAATAACTTGACCTTTGGAGACATCATTAATATAAATAATTTTTATGGACGTTGAATAAGAAGTGTTTCTTTCACAAGAAATGTATAAAATTAGTGCTGTATTAGACTTACGGTACCTAATTTACATACTGTGCAGACGATAATAAACTCAACTTACTAGCCTAAAATCTCCGTAGCGTGTTGCCAGGCGGCAGAAAGCATATATATAATTATAATAAAGTTACAATAAATTAAGTTAATATATAATTATATATACAGTACCTAATTTATATATAATTAATATATAATACTAAACAGACTATAGCAAACTCAATTTAGCCGCTCCGTAGCCTGGCGCAGGGTCGGAGGAAAGTAGTTCGGCTGCTCATCCACTATTGGTCCAGACTCAATCAATCTTATCGCGAAACGACGTTATAGGAGGTACGTTATACGAAAGTTGCTACAATTTTTTCGCTACGTTATAGGAATTGTCGTTATAGGAACGTACGTTATAGGGGGGTCGACTGTACCAAAATGATTAATTTACTGTGTTTTTGTTTTTTCTTACTTCTGTCTTTAGGTATTCAATATTCGTTAGAATAGTGATTTAAATATTCGATATTCGGCCGAATAGCGAAAAATAGGCTGAATAGGCCGAATACCGAATAGTAACTGAATATTCGTTACATCGCTAGTTGATATTCTAATGGGTAGAAACGAAGCACCATGATCTTAGATTTGTTAACATTAATACTAAAACATAATTTATACAGTGAAATTAATCATTCTGTGTAATCCAATTGGAGAATTTACTAACATTATCAAATCATCGGCGTAAGTAAGAATCTTTACATAACAATCTACCAGATCGCATTCCGCTCCTTCCAAAGTACACAATTCCTTAACAAAGGCGTTAATATACAAACTAAATAGAATTGAGCTTAATACAAATCTCCGTTTGATTTTTTACGCGTAAAAATAGATTCGTATTGTTTCCATTAATAGTACAGCAAGTTTTCAATTAGTCTGTAGTTGGATTAGACAATTAACAAATCTAAAACTTATGGCAACATTTATGGAGGATTGGTACATAAAATATCTCTATCCGGAGAATCGAATGCCGATTGTAATTCTAGGAAAAAGGCAGAAAATTTTCCACGTTTTCTCCTTAATCGTTTTTGAATACAAGTGTACAATACAAAAACATTACCCAAGGTTTAGAAACCAATCTTAAAAAGTTCAGTCAAATAACATACAGAATCTTACAGAATATGTTTGAAATAGAAGGTAACAGCTAAGGTTTGGACTTTTGGGTGCATTTTTAGAATGGATCCGGTGCTCATTCGGGTGCTTTCTTTCAGTTTTGGGTGCATTTAAATGCTGTATTATTAAAATTCAAAATTAACAAGAAGTATTATATTTACAAACTACATAGTTGTTTATAGCAATTTATACATAAAGATGAGCATTGTAGAGCTCCGTGGACACTACTGGATCAGAGACCAGTTTCTTCACACTGTCGATGGCAGCAGAATCACTAGGAGGAAGTTTGTTGATAAACCCATTGATTTTCTCAAAGTTCTCGCAGTGGAATACTACACTGTTTATTCAAGACCCTCAATGGGTGACCACTGGACTGGGTGGTAATGGCAGTCCAGTTACATCCTGGTACAAACGCTCCCGACTAGGGCACTTAAAAAGGATCATTTTCATTTTCGAAATGAAGTCGTTTGCTTTGCTATATTCTAAGCGAATACGTTCACATAATCGGTGTCAAGACAAGTCACATGCTTTAGGTTGTAGATGCGCTTGAAATTTGAAAATGATGAAAACATGTAAGATGTTTAATTAATCTGTAACGACAAGCTAAATCTTTTTGTCCTAGATACAACTTGACATCATTGAAAGTTTGGAACACTAGTTGAATTCCAATAATTTTATTTACACTCCAATCATTTTGAATGTTTTCCTATTTGCAGATATTATTAAACTGAAAAGCTAAATAATAAAACAATCCAAAACAATTTTTATAAAAATCCTACAGAAATGCCATCCTTGAAATAATACCGTCTTTCATTGATGACATAGCTGACTCTGCTTCCAAAGAGGTGAACTTAACATCCAATTATAGTACATATTATATAAAAAGAAGCGAAAACCCTAACTGCATTACCATCGTTTATATACAGTATTCAATCTGTACTTCTTTCACTTTTAACTTACAATTACGCTACAATTACAAATAATATGGACTACAGTGTACAGAAAATGCAAAAATAAATAATTAAATGTATTTAATTATATGCAATTAAGCAGTTAAAAGCAATATTGTTAATTTAATCAAGCAGAAATTATTCGGATACACAATCAGACGTACTCGATAAAAATAGTACGAACAATACAACAGTCGTGTGATAAGGAGATTAACAACTTTTTTTACGTTCACAAACAAAACTATATTATCTATTATTTTATCTTATGACGTTCTTTATATTCGAAACAGAAACTAACATACAGAAACACCCCCAAGTTTTATTTACTTATTTATCATTTCTATACTTTTTAAGATCTCCATAGTCCAAAAAATGTAAAAATGTTTCGGGGGTGACTTTTTTCATTGTAAATTCAGTAAAGGTAGAAAAATCATAGGCCATTCAGTCATTTTACAAAAAAAATACGTGTAATTAAAACACTAGTTTCGGTGGTTGTATCTAAATACTGTGAAGTATTGTTTACTGTAGAACGAGAATTACGAATTACACATAATTATTGTTTTATACAAAGAAAAAATAATTAAATTTACATATTTTAAAATATATTACGCCTGCAAAAATAAAGAACTATTTTTTCTGATTATGTCACAATAGTTGTGTGGTCCACTAACAGTTGAAAAGAAAACGTCGGATAACGTAGTCAGATAATTCATTCACTCTTGATTTAGTTTAAGGTAAGAAATAACGCTAAATAGGTGTAATTACCTCTTAGATTTTATATTTTCTATTAACTTTACACTCCATTTTTGTGTAATTTCGTAATGGCTGCAGCAATATTAGAAGTTTGCTTCTGATGGTTTAGTTCGTTCTATCTTTCCGGTTGGTGAAATTATAAATAAAACCTAAAATTTAATAAGTATTTTTGAAACATAATTACCATTATAACAACTATAATTGTTTATTTTAAGTTAAATTAAGTTTTCAGTAGTCATGTTTATCTCTCGGTGTAATCGTTCAATGCTCGATTACTGATAATACAACGGTTGATAATGTTATTATTAAAAAAATTCTTATAAAGTATCAAAAACACTTAGAAGTTGTATAAAATCGGCCGCGGTGTAGTGATTATAATTCCTAGAGACAGATATATATATATATATATATATAAGTATGTTTAATAAATTCACAGAAGTAGGAGACCGATACAATAAATTTCACTAATACAATATGTTCTAGTAGACATTTATATAA
>NW_019385987.1:13633-21739 GCF_000671375.1 Centruroides sculpturatus | reverse complement strand
ATCGCAGCGAGTTACAATTCAAATTTTATAAGTTTTCTCAGTTTTATTTGTTCATTAATTTCAGATTTATTTCGATCAAGCAACTGAACAACCTGCTTAAGTAAATCGTAAACAATATCCAAAAGTTTCTGAGAAATCTTCAAAAAAAAAACATGTTTCAGACACTCGCTGAAGGTGGTAAGTTCTGTTATTCTTCAACAATTGTTTGATATCTTGAACAAACAAAGTTACATTAACTGTGATGTACTGTAGTTTCAGTTCTAATAAATTCCATCGTGTCACTATTTTATGGATTTTCTAAAACAAGAACTGGTGCACTCGATCAAATATTGGATAGAGATGAATTAGGTATGATTCATTCTACAATATAGATAATAAATACAGTAAAACCTGTGATCTTCAGTCTCTCGTCAAGTAAAGATAGGCAGGTGTGGTAAAACCTGTTAAAATCTGTCAATCCTTTTGGTTCATTGTTTAATATAAGATCAATACACCTGCATCAGCGAACCATGACACCAGTATTTCTAATTTAGTAGAAAATTAAATCTAGCTTTCATAAATAATCCATAATTCGGTTTATAGCAGAGTTCTTGGTTCCCGGCAGCCATTATGAACTTTGTATTTATGAACTGACAAAGCGATTTACATTAACAAATATAAATTTCTGATCACGTAAATTTACCCGTTGATAATTTATGTAATGAATCACTTATCTAAGTCATTATTACAGCCAGAATTTTACATGCAACTGCGGAAATATTTGTAATTTATCCGTAACTCAAACTGCCATTTTTTGATCCCTTTATATTCGAAATTTATAGGTTTTACTGTATATATGTTATTCATTTTGATACATTTTATAGTAACATGTACAATTATTTAAACAAGTGTTTTTTATCTAATAATCGAGAAATTTTTCAGAAATATTTGAAAAAAATAGAAAACGACTGAAGAAACTTTACCAAACAGAATACAGTTATATGAAATCTTTCTTATGGGAAAATAAAAGAAATGATTTTCCTATAAAGCATTATTACGTGAATGTAAAACTGCAGGAAACAGATAATTTTGGTGTTAGTCCAATTGGTGACATTCTTGATATCAAGGATATATTTAGGGAAATCGATGATGGACATACGAGCATCCTTGTATGTGGGGATCCTGGTTATGGCAAAACTGCATTGTGCAAGAAGATTGCCTACGATTGGGCTGTCGATGATCCCTCAAATAATTACTTAAGTCGTTTCGACTTTGTTGCAGTCTTAACATTTACGGAACTTGAAAATGATAAGGAATTGGAAAATGCTGTTCTAGAAGATATTTTTGAAACTTCAGATCCAGAAATGAAGAAAAAAATACGGAGGGCAAATCTAAATGTCTTAATTATTTTAGATGAATACGATGAAGAAGTTAATAGTTCTGATAGAACCAAAAATTTTTTAAGAAAGGGTTCCTTTGGTATTTTTCGAAAATTGACAATTATTGTGACGAGTCGTCTTCACCCTGCCGAAGGAATAAGAGAATACATGAATTTTCGATTTCATCTTCAAGAATTTTCACTCTTACAGCAGAAAGAATACGAAAAGTTGGTGTTTAAACAAGATGTTTTTAAAACAGAAATATTTTTTATATTATTAGAAAATGAATTTTATTTATCTTTGTCTAAAAATCCGTTATTTTTGCATATGCTTTGTTGTATGTACAGCAGTAATCGATTAGAAGATACACAAAAAAACACAGATTTGGAGATTTATATAATACAATTGATTACAAACAGATTAAGGAAAAAATTTCAGATAAATTTCACTGAGTCGATAAAAAATTATTTTCCTTTTGAAGAAATTTTAGTTAGATTAGGAAAGTTAATTTACGAGAAACGTACCATTAAAAAAGTGCAATTAATACACTGCTGTTTCGATAAAGAACAAAAAATTACAACCGACGATTTAAATAAGTATTTCCGTGACCTTAATCAGATTTTTTCTTATGGTTTGGATTTTCTTTCTCACTGCTTTGACATTGACAATAATCCTTACTTTGATTGCGTTCACGAGACCATTAAAGAATTTCTCGTCGGTTTGTATTTGTATAAAAACCGCGAAGTACCTTTCCCGAACGTCACTATCGATTCTAATGTAATGTGTGATACAAAGTTTACAACTCGTTACAATTTTATTCGCTTCTATTTTGGTTTATTTAAAGACGAAAAAATTCCAGAGACTTGCTTCAAAAATTTACGAAAACTTTTGTTTTCGTTGGACCTTTCGATAATGATATACAACGAAATCGTCAATGAAGAAGACAAAAAGATATTTTTCAACACAATTAAAAGGTACGAAACCCCTTTTAATTCATGTATCAACTATTCTAATTAGACAATTCCTTCAGATTTTTCACAGATATACTTTATTGTTAACATTTTCGAGTCTACTAACGTTACGTTTGAAAACCTGAATAAACTTTACAATAGAGTTTGGTATTCCAATCAAGTGGAAATATTTATATTTCTGAAAATATCGAAAGAGTATCTTAGACCGAATATAGGAATGAAAATTATTTCGAAAAAGATGGAGAACATTCGAGATATATTGATTAAAAACACGTGGAACAAATTTAAAATCTATTTCCGTGGAATAGTTGAGGTTCCTTTTGTGATTGATCGTATTGAACAGACAGGTCGACTGAATACATTCCCTGCATATTTGTTTAAAGATTTCAATTGTGTCGAAAATACTATACAAACATTGGTAGTTGATATAGGCCTAAATCAATTAACTTACCAGTTGGTCAAATTAAAGTTTTCTACAAAAGATGACACCGAAAATAATTGCTTACTTTTAAAGAAGGATCTGTATAAAAGTATACAGCCTTATATCAAGTTATTTCCCAATTTATAACTGCATACATTAGAAAATAATGATAGTAAATGATCCTTTTAATGCATTTGTCTGTAGTGTAGTAAACGTAATGAAAATTGCAAGTTGCATTATACAGTTGACCTTTTGGCCAATAGGATGTTATTAATTGATATCCATTATAAAAGTATAATTGATGTGAAAATTTATTGTGTGACGACATTAAAAGTTATCAATATTTTATCAAATTACATATATAGATTAGTGATGTAAATATCTTGTGCGTTCAAAAATATTCATTATGTTAGTTGCTTGTTAGGAGATGGCAGGTATTCAGTAGAATACTTATTCAATGTAAAGAAATACATTGACAACTTTATAACCAAAATTTATATTATTATGCTTATGTTTTCCTATAAAGTATTAATTTTGGTGAATTCCGGATGATTTAAATGCAAGAAAGCCTTGGTATATGTTAACTAATAATAAACTATTGTATCTTATAATAATTGCTTTGTGTTAAATTTTACAATTTTTGTATTTTTACACTTATTAATACAGTTATTTTAATTGTGAATAGAATTTTTAGAAAATGTTGCATCAAACTAAAACTTTGTATGCGAGGAAACTCTTAGTTTCCTGTTATATTATATACAGACAGCATCGTCGACAGCTTGCGTGGAGTTTGGTTTGCTTCGTGTGCCATTTATGTTTAACAAATGAAATACGTAATATGCCGATGTCAGGTCTTCCGATGGTTACTATGGGAGAAAAAAATGGGGTGAGATGCGAATAACGTCACAGCTTATATCTAATCTTTATTATATTATGTAGCTGCTCTGCAAAAAAACATCTATCTTGTTTTCCTTTTTTTTTGCTAATCTAAACAACAAAAGTAATTCCTCCCACTGATATGCAATGGTCTTGATAGAATCGCAGCGAGTTACCTTGTTCCAGTGAAATATGGATATTTTCTTAGGGTTTGAATTTAAATTCATGGCAGCATACAGGCTTTCATATTGAGTTTTCCGTGTTAAACTATAGGAAAACCAATTGTGAGCCTCTCGAATAAGATATTCCAACTGTCATGGTAGGGTTTGACATGCTTTTTCTGTACATAGATGAAGTGAATGACAAACACATCTTACTACAACCAAGCTTGGAACATCACCTCTCAACGATCGGTCGAAAGAGGGTCGGTACCTCTTTCGCACCCTGTCAGGATGACACCACTGTGTCTTTAGGATAGACACAGACCACAACTTTAGAATTTGCGCGAGCGGTCACGTGCGCGGGCAATCGGATCCATGATGGAGACTACGTGACAGACAGTGTACTGGAAGTGACTCACTCAGATTCCAGATTAATAAACAATAACAATTTCATTTCAACGGGAAGGAGAACACGACAATTTAGATCTGTATGGTAACCAGCAATTTGCTTTTCTAACAAACAACAGAACAAGTTAAGAAAAAGCATTACATTGATTTAAATTTAACACGACCCAAACTGGAGGTTTCACTCCGAACACGCAACACGATCGCCTGCCATAAGTTACAACAAGGTTCCGCTAGAGGATCTCAGCCAATCAAGGTCTATATAAGGAGATTGGGACTCGCTTCTGGAGCCACCATTTTGAGTCGCATGTTTTAAACGAACTTGTACGAGCAGTCAGTTATATACGACATTATTTGAACTAAAATTGCATAAATCCAGTGATTTAAAGTCAAAAATATAATAATAATTTCAGATTATTATGCAATTCCAATTTTATGTAAGTTTTTAATCAAATAGTTTAAAAAAAAAACAATCATGTATATTACTTGCTGTCGTGGTTGAAACTAATTAAATAGATGTAAAGTGATTCAATAACATCATAGAAAATTTAAAGTATAATAAAATTTTGGAACTTTATTTTATATTCTTTATTTTAAAGCACTTTCCAATACAATATTACTTAATATATTAAAAAATGATAAATACTAGACTAACGTTTAATTAATGAACATTTTTGGCCTTAGAAAGGCTTAAATGTCATATTTTCCGAATTATATAAAATTTATTAAAAAGCATAAAATTAAACACAATTTACTGATATTTTTAACAGAGCTTATCTGAGTCATAACTTTTTTCTCTGTATACACCCAAGATACAGATATAATAAAACAAATTACACTATTTTTGGAGATCAGCAGACTCTCTGCAAATACTGGATTTGATCTGATTTAAGAAATAAATTCAATTTGTTGTCCATTGCGTCTTGCTTTGTGTCAGCTTTGCTATCTAAAATTTAAAAAAACAGGTTATATATATGTACTGTATATAGTATCTTTGAAATGTTATACAGCTAAAGTTGAAAATATATAAGATAACAGCAACATTATTTAATATTTTCTGAGAAGGTTAAGACTATATGATTGCTTTATTGTTTTCATTACGTAAAAGTGTAGTCATTTTTTCACTCAAACATCAGAATTCAGGTTTCATAATATAAGACGTCATTCCATGTTTGACATTACGAAATAAAAGTGATCTAAATTGTTTTAAATGTAAATAAAACATTTACCTGCAGTTGTTGAATTAGGTACGTCAGTATTGTTGTTGTTGCTTCGGTACTTATACGGCATAATGTCGGATTCGGAAAGCTCAAATCAAATGACATTGTCGTGAAAGAGGAAAGCCAAATATAGTACAAGATTTGACGACAACTGATCGAACGATCCTGTGTTTAGTACTTGGCTTAGAAAACGAGGCAATTACACCGCTGAATGTAAATTATGCACGACCGATAATACAGTTAAATTCGAAGGTAAAAGAGCTCTGACTGTGCATTCAGAATGTAACAAACATAAGTTATTTTTGAAAAAACAAGTCTACCGTGGCAACAATTTCTAGTTTTTTTGCGCAAAAACATTCAGGAGACAATAGGTCAAATAACTGCGGCAAAAGTTACATCTGTGTAACATGGGAATTAAACATCATCACAGCTACTAAAGCCAAGATTGAACAAATAAGTTGTTTTCTGTTTATTTCCTAATACAGAAGTCATCAAATAAACAAAATTGTTTATTAAAAAGAAATAGCAAACAAAAACTGATAGGTAAACTATCATATGTAAATACACCGGACGAACCAGAAGTAATAAAATTCTATTTTAAAAATGAAGCGTAACAAAGCGATCAGAGTCGAGATAGAAGGAGAGACAGTGCACCGGAAGTGAATTACTCAGAGACGCTTTAACGTAACAACGGTTTAATTGATAACTATAGGCCATACAAGATATAAAAGATATCGATTGTAACTAGGCTAGTTTTTTGGAATCTTTGCTACAATAGATATAAAATAGACATTAAATTAGATTTAAGATTTCTGTTACAGTTCCGCAGTTCTCGAGAGAGAGAGCTTACATAAGTTGCGCGTGGCGATAATTACCTCGTATAAAATGTTGATTTCCTGCAAGTCAGTCGGACACAAAAGACGACAGTTCTTATTTCCACAGTTCTTAGTTAACTAGTTATTAGGCGAGGAGGTATCCAAAGGCGAGGAAATATCCAAATATTTTAGCACAGGCAAAACTTGAGTGGTCCGATCGAGGAACTGGTGACGACTGCCTCACTTTGTTGTCTGTTTTTCATATTGGATTGTTGAAACGGAGATATTAGGTCGAAAGTTGCTGAGAAAGCGTCGTTATTAAGCCTGAGAACTTAGCAGATGTTTAGCTCCCAGGTGTAAAAGTTGACAGTTATTAAACGAAAGTATAGCTACAATGTGAAATGATATAAACACATCCGAATTCGGATCCTCACAATAATATATATAAATCCCATTTGCCATACGTCTCATTTAAAACAAAATCGGTTTTCATGTGGAAAGTGAACAATGTGCTTTACAACATTTACAGCTTAATTAACGAACAACAATGACAATAGAAAAATTGCGGCCGACGTTTTCATCGCGAAAACGTGTACGTCAGACGTTCAGTGCCGCCTTACTGTAAGCCTAGAGGTTTGACAATGGCGTTCGATACGTCGAGCATGATTTCACTGACGTTCCAAATGCCATTGTAAAACTTCTAGGCTTACAGCAAGGCGTCGCTGAACGTCCGACGTACACGTATTCGCGATGAAAAATTCGGCCGCAAATTCTCTAATAAGTTTAAATCAACGGTCAGCAATATTTCTCATCTCACGGACCATTAAAGTCAGAATTTTAAATCTCGAAAGCCATTATCACGAATTGTGTAGAATAATGTGTAGAAAATCTGTAGAATAATGATCTTAAATGTTAAATTTTACTACATTCATATGAAACTCGCATGTTTAATTATAACAAATTAATGCAAGCCTAAAGTTCATTGCTACTTCTTTGAAAGAAGTTTATAGATTCCTCGCGCTTTTCCACGAAGAACGACAATCGCACTTACAATTTTGTTTAATTGTTCATTATTTATTGATTACGATCACTCAGCTTTTGGTGTTAGATTCGAATTAAAAACCCCAATGACTAGAAAAAGTAACTAAGCATTTTGCATTTCTTTCGTAATACTTCGCGTAACCTTAGGTTAATCAATGTTCAAATTTCAGCACGGACCACCCAAATTTTCTCGCAAACCATTGGTTGCCGACCGTTCAAATAAACCATTATAATTAACAATATAACATATGTAGTTACTGCTATATTTTGCTTTAGAGTAATAATTTATATTGATAATAAGCAGTTATTAATGATATGTGTATAATTTATTTTATAATTTTTTTTATTATATAATTACATATGCTAAATTTAATTAAGAACAACAATTATAGGAGCAAGACAATGTAATCTACTGTGAACTTAATGATATATTTATAATTATTCTCGAATCTTTACGCTATTATAAGCAGAGTAATTAATTGCTTCATTAAATACAATATAGAAAATTATAGTTTATTTGATATACTTTAGCAAGTCAATACAGTTGATAACAAACATAGAAAAAAAGATAAATAAATAATCATAACCTGGTTAAACTAAACACAGCTTAATTTTAAATTACGCGAATGTGGTCTATGCCAACGTTTTACGCTAATTTCAAAAATAAATATTTCGAACTATATTCGGTATATATTTACTTATATACAATGTAAAACAAAGTTAAACACAAATACTTTCATGGCTAACACGCCACTACAAAAACATTATTAGTTATTACATTATAAACACAAATTGTGACAACTTTTACATACTTGCTTTGTACGATTGTTTATATGTT
>NW_019385987.1:0-4064 GCF_000671375.1 Centruroides sculpturatus | reverse complement strand
ATGACAAAACATGATGGGTACATCACCATAGTAGCCATTTATGTCGACGACTTGATAATAGCGTGCAACGACAAAGCACAGCTCAATAAGATAAAATCTGAACTCGGCACAATTTTTAGATTGCGCGACATGGGACCAATTCACTGGGCTCTGGGTATCGAGTTCTCCCAGACCGAAAAGGAGGGGAAGAAAGAAATCACCATGTCTCAGAAGCAATACATTCTAGATATCTTAAAACGTTTCGGCATGGAAGAATGCAAACCCATCGCTACTCCACTCGACGGAAATTCCAAACTACTAAAACCGAGCGAAGAAGAAAGCCTTTCTGAAAGTGAACGGAGAAAAATTCCATATCAAAACCTTATCGGCACACTTATGTATCTCGCCGTCGGTACTCGCCCTGACATTGCCTACACTGTCAGCATGTTGAGCCAATTCAACACTTGCTACAATCATACCCACTGGCAAGCAGCAAAACGAGTGCTCCGCTACCTCAAATATACTGCCGACTACGGAATCACATTCAAAAAAACAGGTAAACCACTCGAAGGTTATGTAGATGCCGATTGGGGAGCATGTCCGAATGATCGACGCAGCTACACAGGCTATATGTTCATGCTCGCAGGCGCAGTAGTGAGTTGGGAATCACGAAAACAACGTACCGTCGCACTCAGCTCAACTGAAGCCGAATACATCGGACTAACCGAAGCAGCAAAGGAAGCAATCCACCTTAAAAACCTTCTCTGCAACGTTCACTCAAGATCAGATCATCCCATAACGATATACAACGACAATCAGAGCGCCCAGAAACTTGCCAGAAACCCGATCTTTCACTCACGAACTAAACACATCGGGATACGACATCACTTCATCCGGGAGGCTCTCGAACGCAGAGACGTAGACATCAAATATCTACCGACCAGCGAGATGCCGGCCGACGTTCTAACCAAACCATTGTTTTCGAACAAACACCGGTCGTGCGTCGCCAACATGGGTATCGGACCCATAGAAGGTTCACCGTGATATCAAATTGAGGGGAGGTGTCGATACTCTCGACGCATACCAATTTGACCCACTAGAGGGACCTACCCAATAACCAAACAAAAGGTTTTATGACCCTTTGTCTTAACCTGTTCCTTTGTTAGAACTACTGTCTGTCGACACGTGCAAACGTTCGTGCTACTGCTATGTAAAGACTTTTGTACATTAATTCACAGATTAAAGGAAGATACCTTAACCAGTTTAATATGTTTTCATCTGAGTGTCTCTCCACTGATTCTGAATTAACCACAGCTAAAACTAATGCAATTATGTACATAAAGTAATGCAATAACATCAAAGAAAATTTAATATATAATAAAATTCTTGATAATCTGATAAATAGAAAACAAATTGAAATAAATTCAATTTGCTTTCTATTGCTTTTTGCTTTTGTGTCAGCTTTTCTATCTAAAATTTAAAACACAGATTATATATTGACTATATACAGTATCTTTGAAATGTTATACAGTAAAGTATGAAATATATGTGGGACGCGGGAGGTATGACGAGGTCGTACCTTTTTTTGTCGGCAACAGCTTGGTGAAAACTTCCCACTTGTCATGGGATTACTTGTTTACTAGTTTTGATCCTGAGGGGTGGGGATTCTTTTTCTCAGGTCGAGTGGAGGAGGTGAGAGGGGTCGTCGTTAAGGGGTAGGCGATATGCCAATAAATGACACCATTTAACAATTGAAACAACGGTTTATTAGATAACAAAAATTTACGATTACAAACTCTGACATCGAGAGATTTTAACTAGGTTCGCTAGCTCCTAATACACGGAGAGAGAGTTCACATTTATTGTTTCATACCTCTAGTATAATTCCACGTATAAGAAAATATTAATCCTTTTTTCTGGACGACGCACAGAGTTATAAAGATCATTCAAGAATTAATCCTTTCCGACCAGCCGTAGATGAGAGACTCCCCCGAGGTGGGGAAAAGAAGTCGCTTTTATAGCTTCGTGGTGAAAAATTCGTCATGTGATCAACTGTTGTCACAGGTAAAGGTTGTTTTAGCAGGTGTGGAGGTCGAAAGGTGTTCCCCGGACCACAACAAAATGATGAATTCGGACTTTAATTGTAAACTTTAAGTCTTACAGCAGAAGAATGCCGTTTGATGTAAAACTTAACACTATGGTTATACAAATAAATCTCGGCACGTGTCGAACTCGCGACAATATTTATTGCTCGAGGTTAGAGGACGGGGTGTCTTCTAACCGGAACGGTTGATTGGTCAGTTGAAGTTCTCGTTGACCTGGATACGAGGGTAATCAGTTCAAAGTTCACGTTGAGTCTAGAAATCCTTTGTTTGGTGAGTTGGATGGTTTGTTAGATGAAGTTTACCGTTGGAATGTACGGATACTAACTGTTTTAGGATGATGGAGAATCGTAGGTAAGTTGGTAACACTTGTGGCTGGAAATAAACGGTAATAGCCCTACTTCTAATTATTTAAGAAAATGTCCTTCGAAAGAAAGATTTAAAAATTCTAAAGATAATATTCTAACATTCGAATATATTTTATTAAACTCTACGAATATACGGAAATCTATTTTTCATTAGAAAAATATAAACTAAGGAATAAAAGGATTAATACGCAGTTGTTGAGAGAGACCCTTAATATAATTGAACAATAGGCTTTGGGGTTAGCTGGGCTAAGTCGCCTCGGGACTACACTTCTCGGGAAGAAGTCGGTTCTGCTCGTGTCCGAGGTTGACCTTTTCAATCTCGTTGACGGAGATTTCTTCCGGTTGTCCTTTCCTCGTAGTTGTCGGGTCGTAAATATTACCATAACTTCCTTTAATAACACTCTGTCTCCCACTCGGTAACGTGGAGGTTTATTTTGTCGGCGGTGTCTTTCTTGTCTTGTCTCTGCCGCTTGTTCAGAATATCGTTGAGCCGTTTGATGTGCATGTTGCATTCGTTGACGTAATTCGGAGGCGAAGTTCTCTTCTATATCGTAAGATGTAGCGGGACTCGTAACTAGGTCAAATGGGTAGGTCGGGTTTCTCCCATATAAAAAATAAAGAGGACTTTCGTTTGTAGATGCATGTACTGACGGATTATACGCAAACAAGGCGTAGGGGACGCGCTCGTCCCAATCTCGTTGGTCTTTAGACACATAATGAGATAAAATATCTATAAGGTCTTGTTAAATCTTTCAACGACACCATTACAGGCAAAATGATAGGCTGTGGTGTGGAGTCTTTTTATGTGTAGCAATTTACACACTTCCGAAAACATTTTAGAGATCAAGTTCGGTACTGCTGACATCTGGTAACGGGACGGCTTCCGCATACCGACCGAAGTGATCAACAAATACAGTACTAGGATATATTTATTTCCGTTAGTAGTAATAGGAAGTGGTCGACAATGTCCATGGCGGTTCGTTCGAACACGTGAGAAAGGGGAACAAATAATTGTAATTCAGCTTGTGCTCAGCAAAACTTTGACAATAATTTAAAATTTCTTTTATCATTTCCGGCCAATAAAATGATTTTGCTATTTTTGTTCCCATTTTAAGTTCTCCCAGATGTCCAGGTATTGCGTTATCATGGAAAGTAAACAGGATGTATTCCAATTCAAACACAAATTATTTATCCTATTCATACAGACACTTGGCAAATCACAGAATTAAATTTAAAAATACGTGCTTTTTTCTTTACACGTTTCGGGCATTACTTGCCCCTCTTCAGCCAACTAAAATAAAACTTTACAAGTTACAACAGTATAAACAAACGAACATATAAGGTTATGTTATTTTAAAAACAAACCTTTTTCTTATGAGTTTAAGCAATTTTAAAATTTCCTCCATACACTTAAAATCACGTTTAAATTGATTTAACAATTAAAATTTACATACTAGTCTTCCGAACGAACGTATTTCGTTGCCCTTTTTTTCCCTCTCCCTTTTTTTCCCTCCCCAGTGAAGCATGCCTACTGTCTACTATACAGTCACATGACGAGTAGACCACCTTGTGGCAACATTTTTTAAAAAATTACTTTTCCACATAAAAATTTTTT
>NW_019385986.1:153313-162802 GCF_000671375.1 Centruroides sculpturatus | reverse complement strand
TCCCAGGTGTGAAATTTGATACTTTCTAGATAAACTTACTATTGTTCACGAGTTAGGTCAGGCGGTAGGTTAATAAACACGGCTGAATCTCACACATGTGACTCAACAGGTTACCGTTTAGAGATTCCTGCTAAGAAGATATAAGTTGGGGCTTTTATATTTACTGTCACTTAACAGTGGTTATAGCTTCATGGGCGACTAGGTAAATTTGAATTAGGGGACCCACGTATAGTGTTGTCTGTAGACTTTTTTCTTCGGAGGAACTTTTGGGGATAAAATATTTTCTTATAAAAGCTTGGTTTGGAACTTTCTGTAGGTAGAAGTCCTAGGCAATTGCCTTTTTTACCCATAGGATAACACGCTACTGTTACTTAAAAAATAAACAGAATGCGTTTTTATATTATATTTTAGTGCCTCTTCATATCTAAGGTAATTAATACCATGACGTTTATTAAATTTTTGTTTATTTACATAAACTTAATTTAATAGATATATTTGTCATTAAGTAATTAGCCCTACTTCTTTTAGCTTTTCCTTTATAGCTGTATGAAATGTGTAGTTTCATTGTTTCACTACACATAACACACGAATTGATTGATCTATTATAAATTAATAAATTAATAGGAAATAAATATAGTTGTATTAAAACTTAAAATTTGATAAATAACATCTAGTTTTAAATTAAGATAACAAGAGCATATTTCGACTTATTGAAGCCTTAAGCTATGATTTATAAAGGCCCTTTTCTCCTCTTAGATAAATTTAAAAGCACGAGGCCCCAAGCGGGTTTGTCTATCTCAGTGTTCCGCAACCTTTTTGTACTCGCGGCACACCTATGACTCGACATGACTCAACACGAAACACCAAAATGTTATTCCCCTCAAAAACGTATGATATGATACTATTAATAGAATTTTGTAATGCCATAAACCTATTATTATTATTATCTTGAGTTTTGTGAGTTACACTCGGTTGACACCGATGGCTGTGTATTATGCCAGACCAGGGTCAAGGTATAGTAACTTCAAAACAAGACAAAAATTAAATAAGTGTGTCAGTGTGTGTCTGTATTCAGGAATTTCCTAACAATATGACAGGTATTCAATATGACAGGTATAGTAGCCTTCTGTAGTGTGATGTATGTGTTTCTATTCAATTTTAATGTTTCCAGGCTTTTGTGTAGCATGTGGTATGACACCTGTACAGGAGAGAACGACTGGTACTGTACAATAAGAACGCTATCCATCCTTCATAGATGCCTTATTTTCTGGGCGAGTTCTGTGTATTTGCTGATTTTTTCAGTGCACGTGTTTTGTATATTGTGAGTCTGGAATGGATGTCTATAATATATGTGATTTTATTGTGTTTGTCAATGAATGTGATGTCTGGTCTGTTGTGGTAAATTGTTTTATCTGGCTGTTGTAGTACATTTTGTGCGTGTTGTTTTCCAATACTGTCTGTTGAACGTATTTGTAGTATGGTTTGTGGATGTCTAATAATTTGTGTTTCTTTGCAAGCTCATGATGTATTTGCTACTTAATTATGTCTATGTAAATTATCTGTCTATGCCAAGAGCTTGCACCCAGAAGTGATGTGTTGTATAGTTTCTGGCATGATTTGACATTTTCTGCATATGTCGTTTGTGATTGTTATATCTTTGAGTATGTTTTCTATAGTTTTTAGTATTTATGACCTGATCCTGTATGGCAATCATGAATCCTTCCGTCTCCCCAAAGAGGCATCCCCGAGCTAACCAGCTGTTTGACGCAGTTTTTGTCAACAAAGTCCTGGGCCAGGTCATATGGATGTTTTCCATGGAGTGCCTTTCGTACCCGTGATTGCTTAACGGTGTCTATGCTATTTATATGTTGTGTCGTGTTCATACGTTGTGAATGTAAATTTAATGGTGTATTATTTGAGTTTGCTAGAGTTACTGCTTTATGTAACTGTGACGTTTCTTGTTTTCTGTAGAAAACCCCGGCAATGTCAGTATTTGTTTGTAGTGGAGGTTAACTACGTCGATCAGGCCACGCCGCCATATTTACGTGGAAGGGTTAATCTTTCTATGGCAGATTTAGGATAATGTTGTTTATGCTTAGTAAGTGTTGTTCTTGTTTTCATTTGGAGTTGCTCAAGATCTGTGTGAGTCCAATGTATAACTCCTAAAGAATAAGTGAGTAGTGGGACAACATATGTATTTATCGTTTTAACATAATCTTATTTCATCAGTGAATGAAATAAGAAACACAACGACTGTGATAAAAATATATAAATAAAACTTGAAATTAATAGAATATGTAAAAGTTGACGTCACACCTTTCACCTTGTGACGGCTCACCGGTTGTGGAACACTGCCCTAGACAACAGTTGACTTGTAAGGCACTTTCTGTATACATATATACAGCGTAAAAGCCTATTACATAATATTTCGCACATTACCGTGAATTACACGTTATAACTTTACGGTGGGCCTATCAGTAGTCAAACGTTCCGGTCACTGAACATTGGTAGTTTGGCCGTGTTTCGCGCCTCGCCAAGACTGGCTGGCAACGTGGAGTTTTCCGCGTTTTCTCCACGTCTGTAACGCAGGGGTACCTGGCCCGTATTCAGGGGCCAGTTACCCATAATTATCTGGTTACTGCAACGCGACACGTAAATGTCTCCCAGGAGGACTTTTGTGGGAAGCTGGTCCCTATTTAGTTGTTATTAACGCGAAAATCCGAAAAACTCCATTTGGCCAGCCCATTGGCATTCGGGACATTCCAATTTTCAACACTGACTCAGCGCTGATCTCAACATTCGTTAAAATTCGTTCCTTTTTTCAACGTTGAGGTAGCGCTGTTGTCAGCGCTGACTCAACACACTCAGCACTCAACAGATATGTTGACTGCTACTTTCCAATGAATTGTGGGTAATTGGGACATTTGAATGGAATTCATCTTGCTGAGAATGGAATTATGGGAACTAAGCACTTCGTACTGGAGTTGGAACGTCGTTGATGACGTCAAATTGTTGACTTCAACACTTAACACTTGCGTTGAAAATTGGAATGTCCCGATTGCGTGAATCTGACCAACTACAGTCTGACCAACTTAAGAAGGCACTTCCCTTAGGCGATGGACTAGTTTAGTGACCATTAAAAGGAGTAAAGGTGCATCATGTGATGGTTTAAGCAAAGTTTATAGATACTGTATACTGGTCATTGCGATGCCCTCTCAAGTACAGTTAATTCCTCAGGTTGCCGATAGCTGGCGGGAGAGTCTCTCTATGGCTAGAATAAGTTTGTTCATCTATTTGGTTAGTAGGCACTTTTCCCGTTTTAAAGCATTTTTTTAACTTTTTCTACTGTACTGTCAAAAAATCTTATTCGTAATTACATTTTTAAATTTTATATCATGTATAAAGAAAGAAAAGGAGTATTTGGTTTATAAAAAAAATTAATAAGGTAATGATTTTAAATTACAGATCAGGCTGTAGATAAATCGAAAATAGTTATATTTTCGGTTTAATTTATCCAGATTTTAAATAGAGATCTGTTTAAAACAGTTAAAACTAATGTTTCAAATACTATAGTAGAAATAACAGAGACGTATCACACTGCTACTGGTAACATAAAAATGACACTTCTGTCATCTTCTGTCGTTTTAATTTTACCAGTGGCATTGTGATAAGTCTCTGTTATCTCTACTATAGTATTTGAGATATTAGTTTCAACAATTTTCAAGACAAGAAGCTCTTTTATAATGTTTAAAACTGTTATATTGTTACATATTGTGAATGAAAGTTTTGTACATAATGTTCTTGTATAATATATCTGTTTAATAAATTGGTAATGGTAAAATAAGTAAATAAATTTGCATTTTACTGTTTTGTTTTATTACATATGTATGACAATATACCGGTAATTTTGATAACTATAGCTTATCCTCTGATACATTTAAATAACCATAGAAATTTAATTCAGATAAAGACAAACTATTTTTAAAATAATTTATTAACACATTAAAAATTATAGCACACTATATAAAGTGTGCTATACAATTTTACTTGATTCAGTATAATGAGAAATAGTATTTTGGATGAAATAGTTAGGCCTATATATTTTTGACATGAGAAATTACATTTCTTACGACTCTCACATTGGTTCTACGTAGTTTGATAATTTATATAATATTCTGCATTATCAAAAGTAGAATATGAATGAAGATTTATTGATGGTCTACTACTATACCTGTCCTTTATTTATATAGGTTTAAAATATCACTAACATGTCTTTCTTTTAGCCTCCATGTCATCACTATCACTGTCAATATCTAATAATACTGTCTGAACTCTTGCCATCCTACATTTACCTATTTTATTTGTCAACCTCTAATTCATCATCTTCTAATCATCTCTAAGTTATTATTTATAAATATCTTGAATATGTTGTATAAATAGTTGGAATTTCCTCTTTTTTCTTTAACAGTCTATATTTAAAATCCAAGAACTAAATCTACTGACTTTTAATTCCCTTCTCTAATCTGTTCCTAACTTTTATGGCTCAACATTAATCTCGCGCAATCTCATTAATAAACACAATATAAATTGCGAATAACACATATCATAGCTCTTTTCTCACTGCAAACTACAATAATTTACCTAATATTAATAAAAAAATATATATATATATATGGGCTTAACCTTGATAAATTGCAAAGCCACCCAAATCCTAAATCTCCTTTTTTTTTCTTTGTAACACTTCAAATCTATCCTATCTTAACACATGGTTTAACATTTCTATACATTTCTATAATTAGATTATATAATTCTCATCATTCCCTTTTCTTCCTGATTCAGAGAGTTCTCAGGAATCCCGAAGACATCCCGTATTAATAACGTATATACAGGCTTAACTATAAATTTTTTTACTACGTTTTCTTCCCCTAACGAAAACACCTAAAAATATTTAAAAATAAACACAAATTGTAAGTAAAAAAAACAGTCTAATCAATTTAAAGTCTAAAATAGTGAAAGTGACAGTTAATAAAAATATAAATATTAACGGCATTTACAAATAAATAATGTTTAAAACCGGATTAAAATAGTATTTATAAGCAGTCCTTTAAAAAAGACAAAAGAAATATCTGAGTTAAAAACGAGAAAATTTCATATATTAAAAGAATTTCGAATGTTTACAGCTGACTCTCGAAGCGCTCGAAGTAACTGAAATATTTATTAAACCAGTTAGTAACATTAGAGCTATTGGCAGCTCAAGGACCAGTATATCTATCGACTCTAGTTTAAGCCATCTACCTGTAAGATATGCCAACCAGATACTAGCTGACTCATGCTATATCTCACCCCTACGAATGATTAGTAAAGTAGTCCAACGCCTAATGGGAGTGCTTTCCTGTGTTGATCAGACTGTAATACTATTCAGTGGTTTTATCCAATCGGCCACACAATAACATGTAATTAATACAAGGATTATCATTAACGTTTTAATTAAAACACAGAATTTTGGCATTAACTGATGCATAAAAACTAAATATTCATTAATATTAAGATTATTTAGTTTTGCGAAATTAATACGAATTAATAATTAATATATAATTAATTATTTAATCATTAGTTTCTCTTTTAAATCAGGCTTTTCTGCACAGAAAATTAATCGGGATTCTAAGTAAATTAATTATAATTTTTTAAAATTAATTGTTCTAAAAGACGCATTCAGTTTTTGATTCTGTGACGTGTGTTGACGTGAATTCCAATAGAAAAACTTTAAAAATAAACAGGTATCGATTAACTACACTAGAATTAATGTTCAGTTATAGTTAGTCAGTCGCAAAGCACACATCTGGTATCTTAAACTGCTTGCAAATGAATACTGATTTCTGGTTAATTCTTTATCTGTGTTGGAGTGTATCTCAGTTAGTAGAATGTAATGGTAAGTATTTCTTTCACTGGTTTTTATAAATAGAAGTATGAAAGCTTATTAAATCTTATGATAGGCAAGGCCAAGAATGTTTTACGTGTAGCAGGCAAAGCAGTAAGTAGAAATTTCAGATTATAATTAAAAAAAAAAATTAATTTCGAGTTTTATTTTAGACCTTTCCCTTCTTTACGGTTTCTACTGAAAGTCATAACAAATCTGTAAAATTTGGTGGTTTAATAGGAAATCTCGTAACTGCGGTAACAACTCAATTGCAACTCCGGTAAGACCATTTTTTTTGGTTGTGTATACTGTATTCAGTTCTTTAGCTAGCATCTACTTAAAATTTCATCATCTTATTTCAGTGCCGAATTCATTGAAAGCGAATCATTATCGAAACGTTTAGATAATGGAAGTTGGACAGGAAGAGTTGGAAAAATCCAGAAGAATGTAAGTCATATCTCACATCTTAATTTAGCCAAGAAAATTCATAGTTTATAATCATTTGCTGAAACAGCTGATTTACTATTCGTTCTGTAATCAGTGCTTTGATAACGATGATATTCTTTATATGAACGTAAAGATGTATCCGCCTGCAGCTCTAACTCGGGTTCGAATCCAGGTCGAGTCTTAAGAAATTTTGGTCACACCTGGTCACTCTCATTTTGAGCTTGACCGAAGTCATAAAGGACACGGATAAAAAATTCTCTTAGTGCCTATTAGATGGAAAAAGTTAAAAACTAGAAAAAAAATACGATCAATACATGAAAGAAAAAAAATTTTATTTTTTAAATTAAAATACAACTTTTTTTCTATATTCAAAATATATCTAGTTTAGTAAGTGCGAAAGTATTTACTGAATTCCCAATATTAGAATTTCCTTTAGTTATTAACGAAATTTAAATAATAATTTTTGATAAAAATTTGCACTAGTGACTTCTTTGGTATAGCAAGATCTATTTTGTTCATTTTCATGTAGGAAGCTGACCTCATGTTTACCATTATGAAAGCGGAAGAAATGGAAATCATCGATTACACCGATCCTTTTTTGTTCGATGAAGCGCGATTTTTAGTAAAAAAACCGGAGGAAGCATCTAAAATGTTTATCATCAGTCGACCATTTAATTATCGAGTATAAATGAATAAATTTTCGTAATACACTCAAACCTCTGGACGACGGCCACTGACGGAAACATAAAAAATGGCTATTGTTCGCAGGTTATTTTGTATGCATTTCATAAACAAACGTTACTGAAAAAATGGCCGCACTGACAGTCACTGGAGGTTTGACTGTATTATTATTTCTCCCCGCCTTCTGTAGCTAAATTATGTTTTATTTTAATAGTTGTGGATAGCCACCTTTGTCACCCTGATCTTGGGCATACCTATTCTTTATTTTCTATTAAAAGCAGAATGGAAACTGAAATCAATAAAACTGCGACGCGGATGGAAAAGAATTGCTTGGATGCTTTTTGTTGGATTCGCTAATCAAGGTAATTTTTTGAATCGTTTATTTAATTTATAATGATAATAATTTGAATTTTTGCGTGAGCAGGTGACAGTCTAATAGATAACATTGGGCATAAAGTTCGTTGGATGCTGTCTGCGTGGTTGCTGACGTGTACTATTCTCGTAGCTTGTTATGCTGGAAATTTAGCATCGTACATGACCTTTCCCGGTTTCCAACATGTTCCAAACACCATACCGCAATTGCAAGAAGCTGTAGCCGCTGGAGAATATTATATAGTAGTAAAGGAAAAAAGTAGCATAACACAAAGTATAGAGGTAAATAGAAATATTTAACAGTTAATATTTCTTTTAAAACTGCATTAAAATTATATCGTGAGTATAGAACCATCAGAGCCGTAACTAGCCATTCCTGTGCTCTGTGCGAGAATTTGCATTTAGGCCCCTTAATTAATTAGGTCTGGGAAAATGAAACAAATACATGCATTTCAGACCCCTTTTCAAATGGGCCCTGTGCGGATGCATCTGTTAAATCTGTCTAGTTACGGCACTGAGAACCATAACATAAATTTTGCAGTTTTTTAATAATAGAATATTCATCCCTATTATATTAAATTCATTCTATTTGGGACCTTAAGAATATATATAAAATAGCAAATTTTTGGTGGGCGATTACCCATCGAAAATGATCTATTTTTGGTTGATCCAATTTTCAGATTCCGTTTCTGAAAATTATGGCACGTATGGTGCTATACTTACGATATTTTAAAACTGAAATAAATAAATAAATATTAAAGTATTATTATATCTATAGTAACTTATTTAGAAGGGAGGGCGAGACCTCAGGTTATTATAAAAAAATCTTTACTACAAACAGATAAAGACACTGCGAGAATATATCTACCAAAAAAAATCAAGAAACATCACAAAAACAATACAATATTAAACCTTCATAACAATAAAAACAGTCAGCATAAAGCAATTTTGACCCTTGATTACATGTTATTGTGAGAATCGTAAGACAGAGAATAAGTTTTATTTAATTAATTAAATCAATTAGTAAATTAAAGTAATATTTTAGTTTTTGCTAAAATATTACTTTGATTGAACACATTTTTTTTTTTTATTAGATTCGTGGGAAGGGAAGTAAACTTCCTTTGGGAGAGATGTTATCCCACATCTCCTACGAACATCTGTCCATATGCATCAGAAATAATAACCCGTCAGATGTTACGAATACTAAAACCCAATTGGAGAGGAATTTGGAATAAAAGGGGAGAGACATCACAATCTCGGGGCAGCCGACAATAATCCAGCAAACGCCATAGAGATCAGACGACCAATTAAAGAACGAACACTGCCGTATAGAAGTGTGGAAGGCATAAGAGGAGCATAATGTCGCTCCGGCTCTCCATCAGCCGTCGCCCATGCTTCATCCATCTCCATATCAGAAGAGAAGCTTTCCACATTGTCTAGACTAAATGCCCTAGTCTGACAGAGATATTAATGTATATATAAAATTTGTAAACTCTCTCTGGGTGTTTAGAGGTGTAGTTAGTATGTTTATTTAGTTGTTATTTTATTTCCTTTTGTACTTCTTATATATCCATTAAATTTTTATTGTTGTTTTTAATCTGGATGTATGTCTATTGGAATCATACGAACATCCGAAACGGCCTCCGATCGGAACTTACCCACGACTTCCCCACTCGCATCGTAAGACCCTCCTATTCACGAGTAAGCCACCCACCGACAAAATGAGCGAGTCTCACGACTCGACGATTAAAGGGCTAATTCTCGTCCGTATTCTCACAATAATAGGGGAGATCGGGGCAACTTCGGCATGCGGGGCAAGTTTGTCAAGCGTTTTTTTTAAAAAACAAATTAAAAGGAGATTTTGGTTATAGGTTAGGCAGTTGAGTTTTATTGGTGGCTTGTTGAGTGTAGTGTTTTTATTGTTCTCCAACAAGCGTAGTTGAATTATCAAGCAAATTTTCATTTTCGTTGAATTCCATATAATATTTTTTTTCCATTTATATTGAATTGGCAGGTTTTGTTATAATTCCATGATAACGAAAGTTACTTTTCCTGTTAGAAGGATGTAACTT
>NW_019385986.1:146693-152513 GCF_000671375.1 Centruroides sculpturatus | reverse complement strand
GCTGATAAGAGGAAACATTGCGTTTAATGGTTTCCAGATGATGAGAACAATGTACAGTAAGAGCACAAAGTGTGAAATTCATAGAAAAGTTTTCCTAAGAATATTTCCAATCCTTTTCTCACACAAGAGAAAATGGGTTAGGGGGCGTTGGGTATAACTTTATGGAACAAAGGGGACGGTAGATCGAAAAAGTTTGAGAATCACTGCAATAGACAATATGCAAAGCTTTTTTTTCAGTTTACAGCAGTATTTATTACACAAAATTTAAGTAAAGCTTAACATGCCGATCTTGCCCCGATCTCTCCTAAATAAGCCTTGGATTTGTATGCACTTGCGGATGTTTTTTCTTGAATGCTATGATGTAAAAACACCGATATAAACACGATTTGAATCCAAGTGCATTAAATTAAAGTTGTCCGATAATGCATATTTTATAAGCATTTGTGATGTTTTACTACACAATTTGCACGTTTGACCATTTTGAGGGCTAAATAAGTGCTTCAAAAAACTATAGCTTGTTTCCATAGTTGAGTAGTTTTTTAAAACTCTATTCATCCCGAGGGCACTAAGCAAGCCCATAATGGGTTCGATCAGGCCCAAAATGAGGCGGCCGAATGTCGAGGGGCGGGTCCGAAAAAGGGTATTGTGTATTACGCAAAGAGCTCCAAATTCTATGATTCAACGTCACATTCAAGGCTAAATTGACCTTAAAAACAAGGAATGGGGGTTTTGATCAACACACAACGAACTTGCACGGGTTAATGGTCAATATCGTTCATTAGTTTCTTTTATACAGGATGCCCCAAAAGTCTTCATACAGCGACACAAATCAAGCCCACCAGTGGCCGAATAAATAAAACCATTGACCAATAGTAGTTGGTCATTGGTTTGTGCTGGTTACCATGCAGTGTTCTGAGTTTTCTTAATGTGTCTAACACCTAAACAGAATTCAGTTTCTACATAGGAAGTCCTGTAGAAGTTACCCCATTGGCAGATCACCCATATGTTCCACTGCCTTACTCCGTCAATCCACTGACACAAATCCTAGTGCTGACATTTTAATGTTTTGTGAATAAAGTTACATTTCATCTTTGTATTTTGCACAAGGACGATAATTTCTTGTGAGTAAAGTAATCAAACTTCCGAGTATAAAGTATGCACATAATAAAATTCCGTTATGTCAAGTTCGGTTCAACCAAAAATATGGGTAAACATACAAACCCGATATACAATATAGCTACACACCAACAGAGTGCCGAAAATCTATCGGGCTAGTTTAAAGCTAATTACTAAATAAATTACGTAACCAATTTGGCTCTAGAGGTAAGCGTTAGGCGCCATCTCTTATTAACATTAATAATTATAAATAAATTAATTAATTTAAATAATTTAGAACCGCTGGGAGAAAAAATCGGCCCGGAGCGGGACTCGAACCCACAACTCCTGCTTACCGTGCAGATGCGTTGCCAGTTACGCTATCCGGACCTCCAGTCCGATCTCCTCTTCCAGCGTATAGAAGCTAACTATATAACCATCGACGGTTATTACAACGCCGGCTGGGGACACATTCAGTGCCCACGTCCTACATCCAATAAGGCACTCAACCGGCCATCGCAAGCCCCGGCAAGGCGGTTCTAAATTATTTAAATTAATTAATTTATTTATAATTATTAATGTTAATAAGAGATGGCGCCTAACGCTTACCTCTAGAGCCAAATTGGTTACGTAATTTATTTAGTAATTAGCCTTAAACTAGCCCGATAGATTTTCGGCATTCTGTTGGTGTGTAGCTATGGGTAAACAGAAAAATTTAACTGTGAATTAGTTAGAAAGTTACGTACAGGAATTTGGATCCTAAACATTTAAAACGGAAACATTCTTTATGGTAATGCATGGTTTCAAGTATTGAAACTTCCTTACATCAGCGCGACATGAAGCATCGAAACGAACCAAACAACAATTGATCACAGATAAATTATATCAATAGTTACACTGAAACTAATTTTAGTAGATTTCATTATATCAATTAGGAACGAAACATTACTAATAATTTCTATACCAATTCTACAGAGTGTTCAGAAAGTAACTGTACCCTTATATATTTATTAATAACTTAATAAGAGCATTCACTCATTTCTCTTCTTTTGTACAGGACTACAAACAAAAATATATGACTACTATAGATTAGTGATGTAACTGGAGGAGGGAAACTAGGAACTAGATCCAGTCAGCCTCAAGCATCTTGTAAACAGTTGTATACAGTAAATAGAAATAAATCAATAATAATTGATTAGAAAGAATAGAAAACTACGAAATTTTATTGAACATATAAATTTTATTCGTAATTGACTTAATTTTTTTTAGTTAGATTTAGCAAAGTTTTACATCAGTTATAAACTTGTAACAATAATTTATATCGAACAAATCTCTTTTTATTCACAAGAAAATAGTTTTTCTGACCTTTACAAAATCGTTGCGTGCCAGAAGTCGTTTTTGCAAAGAGCTAAAGTAAATCAGAATGTGGCGTGTATTATTACACTTATAAATCTATATAGTACCTTTTATCACGAACATTTAATTAATTTTTTTAGTATTCGTTCGATCCTCGCGTGATTTTACTACTATATTTTAAATTAATTTAGAATACTTTAAATAAAATTTCAGTTTTTTCCCTTTCACTTTGTGGGCACGAAGAAGATTTGGTTTTATTCGATTAAGATAATGCAACGCATCGGCGACATGTCAAGCTCCGGGGAAGACTTTTATAGAAAATAGGCCGCTATTTAGATATTAGACACATGAATAAAATCCGGAAAATTTCTCGCGACTAGCTCGTTAAGCAGGCGCGAACTCGCGACTAACTAGGATGTTCAATGGGAGAGAGAAATCCGGCGAGGTAGCAGGTCAGGAAAGGATTTGAATTTCGTTCGGGCTGGAGAGAGTTCGTAGTGCGGTCGGACAGTGTCTTGATGGAACACCGTGTTGAATGAGGCCTGCACCAGTGGCCGAATCACAAGCCTCAGAGTTCGTGTGACATATTGGTCCGCTGTCAGAGTACCAGAAATGTGCATCAGAGCTGTCTGCTGATCAAACACTATAGGGGGTATCGTGTTTGATCAGCTATGATGCCCGTTGTGCATCATAGCTGCCCGTTGTGGCGCAACACTTGGTGCCCGTTGTGGCGCAACACTTGGTGAGAAGAGCTGGTACTTAGCGTTCCCTGGGACACCGCTACACCCTCTTCAAGGTGTTTGCAGATACTCTTGTGTCCATCCTATCACATATTGCTGGATTGTACATTGTGCCAAACACACGTGGCAACTGCGCGCTCGACAAACCGATGTAGCGTAGTTCCAGGATACGGCCTCGTTCTCCAGTCGTCAATTGGTGGTATTCAGCTTACTGTCGTCTCCGAGGCATTTCTTTTGCTTCTTTGAAAGTTTGACTGTGTCGCAAACTGTCGCATTTACGGCCCGAGCCGGCTGCTGGTCTTTATAGTCCGAAAGTGGGTACCATGTGACCCGATGCATACGCAAACTTAACCATTTGCATATCTTTGTCTTCTGCAATATGCAGTACTGTACATGTAACTATGTGCATTCCTTCGTGGTGTTGCGATTTCACTTTTGAAAATAGTATTAAAGTCTTATTTTATTATAAAATGAATTTATTTTTAATAAATCAATTTAAAATAATAATTATTTTCTCAATGTTTGTTTTAGAATTCAAACTCAACATTAATGAAGCTTTTTGCTCAATCCGTGAGAAATCGAAATGGCTTGATAAAAGATATGGGTCAATGCTTTTATCGTACAGCCCAGGATCGTTGCGCTTTTATTAATTACGAGATAGTTTTTGATTTGATGACACCGAAAAATTTAATTGGAAAATTTATGATATCCAATGATCAATTTCTTACCATTAGCGTAGCATTTGCAGTAAGGAAGGACTTTCCGTTGAAGAAAGAAGTCGATAGAATGTACGTAGAAACAATCATATCCTTGTTTTATTTTCTAAATAATGCTTTAATAACTGGTACAGGTATCAGGCATTGAGTATAAAATATTTTAAAAAAATTCCAACAACGAGTTGCATAACTTTTCCAGCTGTTATGAGATTATATTTAAAATGTAGAATAACTTTTATATTATTAATTACACTATTAATAAATAAGTTGTGTGTAGCTCCATTTATTATGCAATTTTATCGAAAAACCTTTTTATATTATTAATTATTAATGGCTTAATTTCGAGGGCAGGTTGTAAATGCTAATAACGAGTAAAATCTTCCTTAAGTCTGATCCCTGTCGAGACATGACTCCCTTTATCTTCCTATCCTGTTGTCCTTTGTCTACCGAAATTTAATATCATCAATGTCTCTTATATACAAATTACCGTGCCTAATTTCGTTTCTTAATCTTCACTCCATCCTGAGATATTAAACGAAATAGATGACAAGACACACGCACACACAGAGACACACGTGCATGGAATTTTTTGTAGTGTTTTTGCTTATTTTAGGTTTAAAAGGTTACAAAACGCGCAGATTTGCAAAAAACTCGGAGAGTCAAATCTGACACGATTCCAATACTTTCCTTTGTTATGCATACATAACAAAGCTGGAAAAGTAAATCGTTATCATTTAATTATTAAAATTTAATGGCTTATTCTAAAGAAAAAGTTAGAATTCAAATCGGTTTCTTAGAAACACGCGTTTCACAAAAGACATTTTATGTTTTAGCGGCTATTACAGAAGAGGGAAAGTATGGCGATCAGTCAAAAATGCCCCCCAAAGACTTTTACATTTTTGGAATCGGGGGGGACCTTGAAATGCCGAGAAATGCAAAATAAGTTGAAAGTCTTTTATACATGTATTTTGTTTTATTTGTTTACGGAAACGCTGTTACTGTAAAAGACCGAAATTAGAGAATGTCGATATTCTCCGGTGAATGTCGACACATACAAAATACGACGGTGAAAGACAGAATATTTGGTTATATTATTATACATTCGAACAATCGCCAGTGTATGTCGACAAGCACAGATAAGCTTTGGTGGAGGTCGAAACGACACCCCAGAAGCTTTTGTTGACAGAGAGGCGACAGTCTGTCGCCAAATTTTTCGCCGTTTTCTTCTGCTCAAATTGGTGATACCGTACGAATACAAGTTCCTGATGTCGATCGTGGCCGTACAGATACCCGAAATGTATTGCGGTTGTGGTTGGAATAGAAGATTCAGACTTTTATAATTTAGCAAACGAAAATGGTATCCTGAAGCAGCTTTATACCCGTAATCACTTCGTAATTTGTAAAGAAAAGTTACTTTCCATAGATGAGATTTCTTCTCAAGAAATATCGCCGAGAGAAGCAGCTACAGCTAATTCGAAAAGTGGAGAGCAAGGCTATACACGCTGTCATTGCAATAAGAAGTGTTCCACGAATAAATGCAGTTGTAAAAGCAAGGGACTCTTGTGAAATTCAAAGTTCCATAACAGTTTAAGTTGTTGCAATAAATAAGATTGTATAACGTTAATCACATAATTTATGTGTAAGTTTATTATTGTATTATTTTCTTTAATGATTTAGAATGTACTGTTTGTTTTTGGTTCAACAGTTTATTTACATGTGTTGTTACTTAAGCTTTCTCCTATTTTGACATATTAAGAAGTTGCATTTTAGTCTTAACGTAATAAAAATATTTTTATTCAACATTCACCATCAGTGCATGCTGAATGTCGACATTTGCCGGTGTAAGTGAGAAATAATGATATTTAGCAAATATTTCGTACATACACGAAACGACTGTGTGAATGCTGACATTC
>NW_019385986.1:117710-145876 GCF_000671375.1 Centruroides sculpturatus | reverse complement strand
TTAATCACATAATTTATGTGTAAGTTTATTATTGTATTATTTTCTTTAATGATTTAGAATGTACTGTTTGTTTTTGGTTCAACAGTTTATTTACATGTGTTGTTACTTAAGCTTTCTCCTATTTTGACATATTAAGAAGTTGCATTTTAGTCTTAACGTAATAAAAATATTTTTATTCAACATTCACCATCAGTGCATGCTGAATGTCGACATTTGCCGGTGTAAGTGAGAAATAATGATATTTAGCAAATATTTCGTACATACACGAAACGACTGTGTGAATGCTGACATTCACCAGAGAATGTTGACATTCGCCAGATATCGGTCATTCACAGTAACATATATATGGATGTTAGTGTGTGTGGGAGGGGGCACGATTTTTGAACCCACTTTGAAGCTTATTAACATCTGTGCCCTTTATCAAACGTTTTTGAAAATTTTCAGAAAAGTTTGCGTATTAGGATAAAATATTTCTAGAACTTTTCAGGAAAATCGGATTATTGTTTCTGGAGATATGGTACCAACCGTTTAATATCCCCAAACCAATATAAAGACTTATTAAAGATGAAAACAATGCCGGGTAAGTCCAGTAAGAACGTTGCCAGATTTTTACTTTTGTTTTTATCGTTCTTTATTTATTTATTAGCGGATAGACCAGAGCTGCCCAGAGATATCAGGAAAAGGAATGGGGTGTCCAGGTATAATGGTAGCCCATATTTTCCGCAACGTTCCTATAAAAAATTGATAAAAAATTTAGTGCAGATCGGTCAAATGGTTTAGAAGTGTATAGAAAACAGACAGAAAGATACTGTCGACCCTCCTATAACACTGTTGATTTTTCCGTTTTATATGAATTTTATGTTGTACGAGTCACTTAGATTTTATAAATACGTGAGCCGTTCACAGCCCGGCACACGTATTTGTAAAATCTAAGTGACTCGTACAACATGGAATTCATATAAAACGGAAAAAGCAACAGTTATAGGGGGTCTACTGTATTCTATTTTATATATATAGGCCTATATACAGTCGACCCCCTATAACACGGTAGATACGTTCCGTTTTTTATGAAATTGATGTTTTAGGAGACCTTGCCAATCTCAGCCCGACATGTGTGAAGTTTACGGACAACGTCTGTTTGAAAGGTTTGAAAGGAGCAGCGCATCGAACGGTGGGCGCGATTTCTGATAAGTTATTTTTCTGCGAAAACTTCGTTTAACTTTGGAGACATCATTAATATAAATAATTTTTATGGCCGTTGAATAAGAAACGTTTCTTTCACAAGAAATGTATAAAATTACAGTACTGTATTAGACTTACGGTACCTAATTTACATACTGTACAAACGATAGTAAACTGAACTTACTCGCCTAAACTCTCCGTAGCGTGGCGCTGGACGGCGGAAAGTATTTCGGCTGCCCGATGACGTTTTACCGAATTATAGGAGATTTTTACCATGTTTGTACAGATACCGTCTCAATTTTTTCGCCGTCATATAGGAATCCGAGCTATAGGAACCCGTGTTATAGGGGGGTCGACTGTATATCAAATTATTCAAAGTTCAAGACACCATTAAAAATAAAAATTGCATTATAGTGAACATTTTTTTTAGTTAACTGTATAAGTTGGCGACCCCACAGAAAGCCCGTCGCGACCCCCTTCTGGGTCGCGACCCATAGGTTGNTTTTTTTTTTTTTTGCAGGGAATTTCGATCTTTTGCGTATTTCATTTTTCTTCAATTAAAGGTTGTATATTTCAATTAGAAAATATTTCAGTCAACATATTAATTTTTAGTAATTTTGAATTTTGATTTTCGTTCGACGGATTTTTTTTAAAATAACAGCAGGAACTGTTTCTAGACAGAAATAATTTTGTAGTGATCAGCATCCACTTCGGGTACTTCAAGATGATTGACGTCCAAATTTGAATTTACTGGCTGTTCATTGTCATTATTATTTTTTGTATTTATTAAGTCCACAACTCAAAAGTGAATATTACACCACATCAAAAAGGACAAATACAAGGCAAGATGTTAGAAAAATAAAACGAACGAGCAAATATTTACTGTGATGTCGTCACAATGCTAGACTGCAATTTTTAATCATATTTTTTAAATTTAAAATATATGCTCTCTATCTCAAATTACTATTGGCCCTCCCCCTGTACATTATACTTTTCCTGTCAGCAAGAGTCATGCCGGTCATCTATCTAACACCATTCAGGAAATATTTTTGAATTGAAATAACATGACTTCCGGTTTATAATGAAAATTCGTTTACAGTTAATCGGGCCCTTGCCCCTAATCTTACCATATATGGTTTGGATTTTTATCTATCTAACTCCGTTCTCGATATTAAGAACAACGGACGACAGCGGGAATTTATAGGTCTAAAATTTTTCATATTGCAGTCCAACAATGCACATAACAATAGCAATGATGGTTAGTAACAGCTGTGTTTATTATATTTAGGATTAAGTAAACGTTTGCACATTGTTATTCTTAAGTTTTCTTTGATCTTTGAACATTTTAAATAAGATGATTAAATATCTTTTCTTGTATCCGCTAGTTGGACATGAGCTTCTAGGCTATATCGCCCTCAGGTATAAAGTGTGACGTAATTGTCATGTAATGGTAGTTGTAAGCGTTTATGATGGTCGTTACGCGGGAAATAATGCTTTCCAGGAGGTCTTTTAACTGGCCTCTCCTATTCGGGTGTTACAGACCTGGAAAACTCAACGTGGCCAGTCCGTCCAGCCGAGGTACGAACCCACGACAGAATTACAAGTGTTTAGAGAACGGAACCGTTTGGTTACTGGTGGGCTCCTAATTAAATATTTGATTAAAATTTTCCTACTAGAAACAGTTTTTATTTCAATTTATTACACTGAAAATTTATATAATGGCGGCTTTTCATTATAATTTTTAATCTGATATATTAATCGATACTAAGCCACACGCGTGCGAAGTATTTGTTTCCTCATTCCTAAACAAAGTTTGAAAAATAAATTATTTGAGAAAGTTAAATATACAAATTACTATGCTAAAAATTAAGTTGAAAACTTTGTTAATAGTTCGTTAATAATTTGAATATTCAAATTAAGTTATTTAGTTTTCAACGTAGAAAGTATTAATTCTTAAATATTCAGTGCCATGTCAGAGTGATAGAGTGGAAATATTCGAAAGTATTTATTGTAATTATAAATTATTAAAGGTTAAACTATTATAATTTAAAATAATTATTGAGTATTTTCAAGAATTCGAATACTTTGTAGTTTAAAAAATAAGTTATTGAATGGTGCTTTCAAGCAATTTGTTAATTTTATTTTCCCGGCTGTTATGTATAGATAACAAGGGAAAGTATTGGAATCGTGCCAAATTTGACCCTCCGAGATTTTTGCAAAACTCCATGTTTTGAGATCCCCAAACCCAAAAAGATAAAAAATCTAGCAAATCTCAGAGTTGCTTAGTTTTCTGCGTGAAACTGCGTGTCTGGCGCCATCAGTTATGATATTTATAAAAAATAATTGTATTTGAGATCCCCAAACCCAAAAAGATAAAAAATCTAGCAAATCTCAGAGTTGCTTAGTTTTCTGCGTGAAACTGCGTGTGTGGCGCCATCAGTTATGATATTTTGTTATAGAAACTTTTTATATTATTATAAAATGGCAGAAAAGCTTAAATTTTGAGGGTAGTAATTAGTTATATATAAAATAAATGGTGGTAACGAGTAAAAGCTTAAGTTCGATCTCTCGAGATATGACACGTGACATCCTCTATCTCTTTACTCCCTCAACCTTTAACTGGCAAAATTTAATAGCATTAATGCTTATACACAAGCTACCGTGCCAAATTTCGTTTCTTAATCTTTACCCCATCTTCAGATTATGCGAAGTACACATCCACGGAATTATTTTACGTTCTTTTGACATTTTTGGGATCTGGATCTCAAAAGTGGAGATTGCAGAAAAAAAAAATCGGAGAGTCAAATTTGACACGATTCTAATATTTTCCCTTCTTATGTATATGTTGCAGTCAAAACCCATTTTTAGTTAGAATGCGTTTTAACTAGTTGAAACTAGTTTATATTGGATGTCTTTGATAAAACCCCAAGAGAGGTCTTTTAATTAAATAATTAAAAGACTGAATTAATACTGCCAAAACTGAAATCGTTATGCCTAAAAATTGAAAATATTCGTGGATGGGGTTAAGATTATGAAGTAAGTGCGAATGGCATAGCTAGGAATACGTAGGGGTCCGCCACGGGCGGAACTTTTTTCGGGGAGGCATTTTGACATTAAAAATTTTTAAACATTTTTTAAATAATAAAATTATCAACTGTTCCGAGAATTGATAATTAAAAAATTATATGACTGTCATTGAAAAATATTATCTGAATAGGTTTGATGTGTATCATGTATTTCCCAAACGAAGGGAAGCCACCCCAGGCTGCTCACTGTACCTACATCACTGAAGATAACCATTCTGGTGTCCAAAGACGAATTTTAAATCAAAATCCTGAGCCTTTTTGTTCCCCGCTCGCGCCATTCTGAATCTTGTCAGTTTAAATTAATATTTTTTACCAGAAATCATTAATTAGTTAACAACAGTTTTCAGCAGTACAAGAAGTGTTTGTATTTTTTTCAGTTCCACTAAAGCCTGGACTCCACATTACCTGAAAACAAACTCAGAAGCAGAACTGAAACATATAAGAGTTTTCGTTTTAACTTGACTCCACTAGAAATGCGCCATCTGTTGATCAGTTCTGTAATTGTCGTAGAGTCAAATATGGACGACGGATTTTGCCATGCTTTCTCTGCATTTATTAACAATTTCATTGTTAATAATCCTTGAATTATTTATATTTTTTTGTCGTACAGACATGTGCATTTTATAACTTCTTCGATGAAGAATTCCAAATCTATCTGTTTCTTCATCGTTTTCGCTACACTTTCCGCCATTACGACAATCAAACTACACGTGACTACGCGTCACAAATCCTTGCGTATTTATTGGTCGCAGTACGACAGAAGCGCGGGACGAAAACGGAAAAATTAAAAAATTTTTAACTCTGCTTTCAGTCTTGTTTCTGTCCAACTGAACGTTACAAAACTGAAAAGCCTGCACTCCACATTACCGGANATTATAAATAAATTAATAGAATTTATTAATGATATATTTATTTAATTTTTAATGAGTTTTAAAGGATACGAGAGCCAATATAATGTATAAAATATTCTTACTAATAAGCATTAAGTACCGTATGTATGTTCGCTTATACGTTATATTGTATAGAATATAAAAATGCATATAAAAAAGATGAAAAATTCAGATTTTATATGAAGCTAAGTAAAAAATCAAACACATATACATGCAATTTCGCATTAATCACTGGTAAAGAATGCGACACTTTGTCGTTCAATCTAAATAGCACATTTAAGTGTAGCAAATGGTTAATTGTACACCCGTTAAACATATTACTGTACTTGCAATATTTGTTTGTCACGAAAACTTGTGTATTTGCATATTACTTTAGTCTTTAGAGTGATTAATTACACAAAACATAGAAATAATTATTATTAATGCCCAATAAAAAATTCGTTTGATAGTTTAATGCTCGAAAGTGTACAATAAAATAAAAAAATCAAATATTGGTGAACACTTTATTATTTTTTAAATTTAAACAATTCTTTATACACGAAAATGTTTTTAAATATATTAAGAGTTTACGTTTTGAATTTTATGGCTAATATATTAACCATAAAATTTCGTGTATAAAGAATTGTTTAAATTTAAAAAATAATACTCGTAGAAAGTGTTTACCAATATTTTAATTTTGTTCTAGCGACAGAGAAGTAAATTATTTGTTTTAATGTATTCCTATAATATAGTAAAATATTAATGCAGAATTTGTATTATGTGTATTTTTATATAGATAATAATAGTAATAATGAGAGATTATTTATTGAAATCATCACAGTGCTAGGCTGCAATTTTTAATTTATTTCATTTAAAATTATGTTCTCCACGTCAAATTAGTAGTACCCTGCTCCTATACATAATACTTTTCCTTTAACAATACTTGTGCCGATCATCTTTTAACTGCTTTCAAAGGAAAATATTTGAATTGAAATAACGTGACTTCCGTTGAAAACCGGAAGTCACGTTATTTCAATTCAAATATTTATAGTCAATCGGGGTCTACTACTCCTACGGTTTCAATATCTAGTTTCGGATTTTATCTATCTAATTCCGTTTTCGAGTTTAAAGACAGATAGACAGTGGGAATTTATAGGTCATACAATTTATTTTTCAAATTGCAGCCCAATAATGATTATTATTTTTTAAAATTATAATTTAAATTAAATTTTAATTTTAACTGTAATTAATTTAATTTATCTATATATATACAGTAGAGCGTCGATTTTCCGAATCAATTGGGAACTGGGGTTGTCCGGATAACTGATATTTCGGATAACCGATTTACGTACGAACAAATAGTTTAACGTATCCGATGTCGAAATTTTTCTCCGTTGCGTGTCGCTTCGCGTTGAATTTTCGTCGATGTTAAGCCTAACAAAGAGTATTGTATCGTTAAAAATTATTTTTTTATTTTGTACAAACAAAATAAATATATTGAAAAATATAAAAATAATAAAAAAATATACTTCAGATGTTAATTTAGTATCAAAAACGTAAAATATTTGAGTAGCCCAAGACATAGCCAAAGATTGAAGCGCCACAGCACTGGCGAAAATTTAAATTTGCCGACTGGAATTCTTTCGGATGATTGACTTTCGGAAAATCGACGCTCTACTGTATATATATATATATATAGATAAATTAAATGATATATCTAAATATATAAAATTACTTGTCCTGACTGACTGACTTAGTTACTGATTCATCACCGCCCAGAGCAAACCGCTGAACCTAAACAAGTGAAATTTGGTACACAGTTAGGGTACGTCATGGAAACGCACACTAACTTGTAAGAAGGGATTTTCCGAAATTCCCCAGCAGGGGGAGAGGTAAAGCATTAAGGTTTAACTGGAAAAACGGCTTCCACTGTAATATTTAGATGCGATTTTTTGTTTTTAACTGCGTTTTAGTAGGGTACGCCACGGGAATGCACACTAAAAAGATATTTTTCGAAATTCCCCCGCGGGGGGGAGAGAGAGCATTTCATTTCAGACATTGTTATAAATATTTTTATATATTTCGATTTTTTTAACGAAATGTTCGAACCGTTTTAAATTCGAATTTGTTATCGCACATTGGTTCGATTATAGAATGATTGTAAACGTTCCAGAAAATTGATCAAATCGAAAACAGTTCGTTTGATTCTCGGCAATTACTATAATTACTATGGTTGTTGAAATACTGAATATAAATGGGGTTTGCTTGCAAAACCTTCGCGGGCGAAGTCGAAGGAAACAGCTAGTATATATATAAAGATGTTTGTTTGTTCGCTATACACTCTTAGGCCATTTGACCAATTGCTACAAAACTCGATAGTTACGTTCAAATATTTCTCACCTATATCGTGTCGTACATCCTACTCCAAAATATCGATTGCATTTCTATAAATCAATTAATTTTTATTTACATTCGATTTTCTGAGTTACACGTAGCGCCATCTATTGGCAAAAGTTAACGAAATAATTAACTAAATATAATTATTACAAAAAGGATATAATTTAAAAAATATATATTTTTTACATTTACTGACAACGATATGACGCGAAATAAATGCGCCTTTACGCCATTAATGCGACAGGTAGCACATAGCACGTGCCTGTCTGGAGTGTAGTAGTGTTTTAACCCCTGTACTGTACATCCAGAGCCGGATCATAGCATAGACAAATGTCTAGGGCCCGGTCAAACTGTCTATTTTGAAAAGATTTGTAAATAAGATAGTTTACTTTTCTGTTGGACAACTGTATAATACTGATAAAACTGGTAAAATATTATATTATTTAAATATTAACCAAAAAAGTTAAATTAAACAAGTAAAACGGCAAAACAGTATTTAGGACACGACTATATCTCCGAGACACTACTAAGCTATTTCGACTTATATCTCCGAGACACTACTAAGAATCACTTTGACGCTCAAAGCGGATCTGGTTCTCATTCTCCAATTTTCTTCGGTATTGCTGCTTTTGGGCGCGATCGTTCAAACTTCGCTAGCCACGATGCATTTTTGATGAAATTAACCTATCCAATTTCGAAATTTTTCTCCGTTGCGCGTTGGCCAGGGTTGAATTTTTGTCGATGCCTAACGAAAATTTCCCGTCTTTGAAAAAAATAATCGTGGCTATTGTATCGTCTGAAATTATTTTTTTTTTTTATTTTGCACAAACATTATACAGTTTAACCCGATTATAACGTCAAATTTTTATCGGTTCCACGATTTTACTATACCAGATAATGTTAAGAAACCTACTTGTAACGACATAAAACCCTGTTTTAATGTCATATTTGAAGCACTCCCAAATTCACAAAATAAGATTACAAATTTTATTTAACAAANTCATTGTGAGAGTTGGAGAAAAGGAGGATGGAAACTGTGGCTGTGTTACAAGAAATGAAAAAGAAGCTAACGTGTCAAATTAGTAGAATATGAACAGCTGTACATTATGAAATTTTTTTTTTTTTTTTTTGAGAAGAAACCCCAAAGAAAATGAACGTGGAGAAGTGTAAATGGAAGTATTAATGGAATTGACTACCTTGTATCAAACAAGAAATTTACAAATACATCTTAAATGCAAAACCAAATGATTGCCGAATTGTATTGGACTATATTACTACTATTATATCATTAATTAAATGCTATGTAATTTGGTACTAGAGGCGGGTGTCGGATACCATCTCTTGCTAAATTTAATAATTAACTTAGAATAATCGTGAAGAAAAGAATTGGCCTGAAGTGGGACTTAAAACTGCAACTCCCACTTACCTTGTGGTTGTGTTCCAGATAATTATATTACTTGCTTCTTTGTCTGATTTGTACTTTTGGAACTTAATTTGGATATAATTGTACTCGGTTACTTACGGCACTGTATGGAGATATGCAAGATTGTCCAATATAATAGTGTAATCTTTTGGCTTTAATATATATGTTTAATAAGATGTTTATATCTGTACATATATGCCATGCCAGGGTAGATGTGATAACTGGCTGAGTGACATAGTGGGAGTTGGCTCTAGATGCTGAGTCATCCCCAGCTGGTGTTGTAAATAACAATATGGTAGTAGTAGTAACATAGCCCCATACTGTAATCTGGAAATTGGCTTTAAACAAGAAATTTGTAATCTGTAACTGCAAAGTTCTTAACAACTTTAATACAGACAATGATCATAGAATGTTGAGATGCAAAATGCTATTGAACATAAAACTTGAAAGGATGAAGCTCATTGACAGAAGATGGCATCATACTATATACCAGATATGTTGATGCTTTAATTATTTGGAACTGCAAACCATCGCTCCATGAATTTCTGATGACCATCAACAATAATTCATATGGTTTACTGCTCTGTTTTGAATAAAAATGCACCTTTCGAGTAGATTTCGTAGATATCCTAATTACCATATGCAATGGATCTCTCGTGAATAATGTCTACAAGAAGAATACGTAAAATCCCTTATTCATTCTACCAAAAGCCCACAATTCATTTGCTTACAAGATAACATCGTTTAGAACACTTATAGAAAGGACTTTTATTCATTGTTCTGATACACATTTCAAGTACAATGAATTTCACTGTATTAAGCACATTGCCACTACCCTAGGTTATTTGACAGATTTCATCAAGGGCCTCATCCGGCATTAGAGAGGTTGCGGCCCAAGTCAAAACTTCAAACTTGTATGGCAAGTAGAAGTACATCTCTGATGTCTGAACTCCAAGCAATGTTACAAGTTTAACCCAGAACACAGAAAAATGCAGATGTTTAAGCTGAACTTCTAGGTTTCTAAGATGGCAGCACTAGATGTTCAGTGTTCATGTTTTACAGATGAAAACTTCAACCGTAACCTCTATTATCTTACATCAGACAATTCTACTGAGAGCAACAACCTAGCCCAAGCCAATAATACTTAATGACGTGTATAAACAGCAAAAGGTATAAATAAGTGATAAATTTACATAGTCATTGATGGCGTAAGTTCATAGTGAATGCAATTCTTGCGATGTAAGTTGATATTTGTTGGTTATAATTGTAATCTTTCTAAAAATCTATTAATTTATTGTAATTTGATTTTAGACAGAAAAATGAATTTATGTAAATTGGAAATTGTAAAATTTGAAAATATAAATCTTGTATACAAGTGATTAGGATACGTCCTTACTGTAAGTTTTTAAAAAATGATTTTATTGTGGGGAATTTTTTATACAAATTGTCTTATTTGTTTATTTAATTATTTTTAGTTGTTTTCGGTAATCCTGCTGATGAGGGATATGTTTACCCGAAAGACGTACGTATATGTGTACAGAAAAAATTACTACTACAGGTGAATTTTAATAAAAGTTTTATTTCTCTGATCTAACTGTCAATTTTGTATCAATTATTAAACACCAGTGTAACGTCCTACTAATAAGCTATGTCCGAGTAGACAGTTAGAGATTAAATTAGAAATAAGGATAGCAAGGCATTGTTAATTAAGTTTTTAGTTGAAATAACCTTAAATAAAATTGAATCATATTTTTAACTTATTTAATTTAAAAGATGATCTCGATTTTAATAGCATCTTGCCCCTGTACATGACACTTTACCTGTTAACAACAGAATCATACTTGTCGTCTAGCTCCGTTCTCGAGATTAACGAAGGACAGACAGACAGATGTCAATGGAAACTTAAGAAAAGAGAATATAATAGCGATGAATTATAATATTAAAACTAGATTATTGTGACATTTTCACAATCCAATTTTTAATTTAAAAATAATTATTACTTTTGACACTGAGACTGTTATAACTTCTTCTCTGTGTTGACTTTGTTTTTCACGTGACTTTTATCACAGAAAATGTGAATTCACTTGTGTATTGTACACCTTAGACGGTCCAGTGAAATATTATTGATCTCAGTTTTTCGTAAGGATCAATTCTATACAAAACTCTTCGCTCTTTGTAGTAAGGTAAAATCGTATTTATCGCTTTATGTAGTAAAGTAAAAAGTTTGAATTGAAATCACATGACTTCGGAAGTTTATATATAGTTAATCCGTAATCCGTTCATATAAAGCTGTCGATTTTAACCTATCTCACTCTTTTCTCGAGATTAAAGAAGGACAGACCGACAGACAGATGAACGACAAAGGGAAGATATAGGTCTGTAATTTGAAAATTGCAGCACAATAACTTTATTACATGTTAGTTTAAGCCATGAGATTGGTTTTCTCCATAAATTTCGAACCATTTATCAATATATGAAAGATTTTCTACACGTTTATTTTAATTACAACAGTAGATTTTAAGAGTGTAAAATTAAATTTTAAATTATACTTTACTATTTTTATCCATTGAATTACTTTTAATACATATTTTTATTTTCTGTTTCTTTAAATAGAACATCTGCCGCTGTAGAGAGTGGGTTACTGATAAAATGGAAGAAAAACATCATTGATAAACTGCCTAAGAAGGAAAAGGATTTGAATACAATTAGACCACTTAACCTTTTAGATTTACAAGGAGGTTTCATCCTCCTCTTTTTGGGTTATGCTATAGGAATTGTATGTTTAATTATTGAGTTAATAATCGATTTTTTCCTAAGATGTAGAAAGAAAAAGAAAGTTAAAGTTATCCCTTTCTCACATTACGAACGAATTTATTACTAATTGAATGCGAGTTAATTAATCAATATTTACAATATANATGTTCGAATTTAATTCGAACAAATTCGAACAAAACATTCGAAATAGAAAGCCACTTTCAACCACTTTCAGCCTCATATCTCTTTCACCCTTATAGCTATCGAGACGCAACCACCCCTATGCACGAATGGAGACTTGGGGCTACAACCACATACAAACAAGTTCGGTAGGATTCTTATTTTCGATGTGTAGTTTACTGTACATATTTTATTATACATTAATCTTTTAACGGACATAGATTGATAATAATAGTAATAATGAGAGATTATTTATTGAAATCATCACAGTGCTAGGCTGCAATTTTTAATTTATTTCATTTAAAATTATGTTCTCCACGTCAAATTAGTAGTACCCTGCTCCTATACATAATACTTTTCCTTTAACAATACTTGTGCCGATCATCTTTTAACTGCTTTCAAAGGAAAATATTTGAATTGAAATAACGTGACTTCCGTTGAAAACCGGAAGTCACGTTATTTCAATTCAAATATTTATAGTCAATCGGGGTCTACTACTCCTACGGTTTCAATATCTAGTTTCGGATTTTATCTATCTAATTCCGTTTTCGAGTTTAANGTACTCTCACCACCTGACTTCGGTTTGCCTGTTTGTAGAGAGAGTCGCTATTTTGTATTTTACTTTGACTCGGTTCTCGGTCCCCTGAGTACCTGCAAGTCTGGATTTTTTTTATGCGCGCATGATTTGGGCACTTAATACTCTGTGCCAAATTGCAACTCCTGACATTCCCTTCTGCATGCGCTAATTTTTCTGTTTGAGGTCTGTTTCTACTCAAACATTTCATGCTAGTGAGTGAGTGATGCCAATCTAGTTTTATTATATCGACATTTTAAATACAGTTCATAAATAATTATTAATTTTTTTTTTACTTTAAGATCTGTATTTTTAATTATATTTTACTATTACAATAGGAGATTAATCATTTAGGCTCATATACAAAAGAAAATAAGCCATTTAAAATATTACACATTTTTTAAGTGAATGAATGAGTAATAAATTATAAGTATGAATGACATATTAATCATATAGTATATTTTATAACAATCGTGAGAAGCAAATATTTATAAAGAATTATGTATGTACATATAGTATATTACTATTTAGTAATTAGAAAACGTATAAAAATCTACATATAGACTTTAAACAATGTGAATTTTTAATGTCAAAATTTTAAAAATTGCGCGTAAAAATTTTTCGATTTCGATTTGTATTTTTTTGCATTTAAATTCTTATTAGGCTGCAATTTTCAAAAATTACAGACCTATAAATTTCCGCGGGTGTCTCTGTCATTGTTTGTTTTTCCTTAATCTCGAGAAAGGAGTTAGATAGATGAAAGTGGAGACCAGATATTAAAGCTTTAGAGCCAGAGGAAGTGACTTTCTATATCTGGTCGTGATTTTCATCTATCTAACTCCGTTCTCGAGATTAACAGACTGACAGATATGACCTGCGTCAGTTGATAATGCAGTTTTGCTATTGCAACACGTGGTCGACAGAGAAGGATCCTACATTCAGCACATTCTGTGAATGTGTAAAACGTAATTTGTTTTTGAAATTTTGTTCATTTGTTTTATGATTATCGTCTTTCAGCACCACATTTTCTTCTTGTGGTGAAAATTTTAACTATTTTTTTTCCTCGTAAATCTCTTTGCCGTGATCTGCATTGCATATATTTACTGCACAGAGTTTCATTCGATTCGATTCAGTAGACCCGGCTCCATGCATGTCTACCGTCAGTTTAATGAACGGTAAGTTATAAAGTAGTTAATAAATCATTTATTATATTGAAATAAAGCTTTCATTTATTATTTATGTGTTGAACTGATTTATATCTTATTTTATTTAGCACACTTCAAAATAAACTTAAGTTAAATTTAATCTCTGACTGCCTACTCGGACATAGCTTATTAATAGGACGTTACACTGGTGTTTAATAATTGATACAAAATTGACAGTTAGATCAGAAAAATAAAACTTTTATTAAAATTCACCTGTAGTAGTAATTTTTTCTGTACACATATACGTACGTGTTTCGGGTAAACATACCTCTCATCAGCAGTATTACCACTTAACACTAAAAGTAACAACAACAAACAGATAAGTTACTGTATAATTTAAAAATTTTTCCTTTAACAATAAATTACAATTTTAAAACTTACTGTAAATACATATTCCAATCCAGGATATAAATGGATCTTTCACATTTTTTACAATTAATCATTTCACTATATAAATTAAAATCTTATTAAAAACAGAAATTATTACTACAGGTGATATAATAAAGAAATTTTGTTCTTTCCTGAACTAACTCTCAGTACTGTGCCGATCTTTAGACACCAGTCCTATTAATAAGTAAAGTCCAAGTAGACAATTAACAATAAAATAATGCAATCTGAACTTCATCACATCTTTGAAAACCTGTTATCTAATCATTAATATATTAATAACATCATTTACATTATAATATTTAAAAAATGCATACTAAATATTTTAGATGTTGGTCTCATAAATCTTTAAAAATCAAACAACGAATTATATTGCCATATTATTTTATCATTAGAACTAGGAACATCTAGCACTAAAAATCATATAAGTTATAACCTATAACTCATATGACTTTTAGAACTATTTATATGATTTTTAGTGCCTAGATACTGTAGCCTTATTTATTATTTATAATAATAATAATAATAAAATTTAAAATACTATTTATTTAGTGACTTGGTTAATTATATTTTTGTTCCTCAGAAGATTCAAAATGTTTCTTAATGTCTTATGACTAGTGGGTCCAGTTTGTCTTTCTCAAAAGAAAATCTAGAAATGAAGATAGATGAAGCATGCTAGCATATCATCATTTTTAAAAAATTTTTTTAGTAGAAATGTTAGATCTATAAAACTATCTTTAAAACATTTGAAAGGGATGCTTTCTATGTGCTATGTTAAGTTAGGAAACATTATTTCTTTAATAATTTAACATGAATTTTACTTTTGAGAAATTGTTGGAATTTGAATCATTTTAACTTATGTCAAACTTTATTAAATGTTTGTTAACTGAAAGGTTTTACTAACAAGGGAACTTACAAGCTTTAACATGAGAAATTATTGTTTAAACTTTTCAGTGTGCATTATCTACCAAGTTCTATAAATTAATTGCAACGAATAGTTGTAAGCAAGTGAGTAAGACAGTAGATTGAAAAGCTTGATGATGTGGTTTGATTCTGCTTTTTCCAACTTTTTACCCACAATTCTTTCTGATGTGTGCAATCCAATCAATTATTAGAAAATATATTTGGCTCAAAAATATCAGTCTTTAATTATCAAAAATTATTTGCATATTTTTAAATCAACATTTATAAGAAAAGTGCTGATTCAATAAAAAAAAATTATTTTAAAATTCTTCAAGGAATTTCATTTTTACTCAATATTATATACTGGTCAATACTTTCCTGCAGTTTTAAGGTTTTGTTTGTAAGAACTGCATGAAAATTGAGTAGTTATTTGCTAGTTTTATATAAAGTGCAGATAAATTTATGTAATTGTTGCTTCTGTAGCTTCTGTTCTATCATTTTCATTATTTCAATTTAGCATAAATTTATTTTTATTACAAATTTATCACAGGAACTTTTCAGGCAAATGGTAAAAAAAAAATATATTAATTTATATGCCTCTGTGTCCTTATTATACAGTTTAGTATGTAAANAATAATTCATTCTTAAGTTCTAAACATGGACACAACTCAAAATGACAAAAAATATTATAACAAATTTGTTTATCCGATTCGTCTATAAACCCCCTTTTTAGAGGCTATCAAAATAAACGATTATATCCGGCAAATATTGCTAATTTTAGCTTTATATTAAACAAATATTATATTATTTATTCGTAAACTAGATTTTAATTAATTTATGTAAAAAGCAGGAAAATTATTTAAAAATACCGCAAGGTTTTCTTGCCTGATCTACACAGTTTAGAAGTTAAGTTAAATAATTTTAAATTATATACAATAAAACTATAATTATCGTTTCTAATTTAAAGTAAGTTAATTATAAATAATATATAAAAATGCATTATCATCAGAGTTTTAATAGGAAGATCATTGTATATATTATTCGCATGGATGATTATTGTCAGTTACTTTAAGGCTATAAGCCTTAAAAGTAACTGACAATAATCATCCATGTTAATTGAAGACCTTGGGCTTCTCATAGACATCCTGTATCAACCTCTATTTTAGAACTTTACGATGATTTTTCTCAAAAACTCTCAAAAAAGATGAGTTGACATGTTCTTGCCACAATTATTTTTAAATATGTAAATTTATTTAAAAATTTCAATAATATCCTACATTAAGATAACCACTTCAATAGTTTACAATGGTAATTATTTTGCTAGACAATTGTTAAATTTATGTGTAAAAAATATATCTTTCGACTATATTCAGCAATTTTTGTACATGTATATCTGATGAGAAATTAAATCGAAATATTTTTCTGGCAAGAATTACGGGTTGTATGGTTCAGAATTTAATCTAACGATTGTTTATTCGATTATTAGACACAAATAATAAGTACATATTTTACTGCTAACATAATAAAGACTGTAAAAATAATTTTTTTTTCTGTTAATTGACGGATTTCATTAGTAAAATTTCTAATAAAATAGTGAAGGCTACGTTAGACTTAAATAAATCATAATTTATATTGAAAACAAGTAAAACGGCAAAACTGTATTTGGGACAAGACTATGTCTCGGAGACTCACTACTAAGCGGAATCACTGACGCTCAATGCGGGTCTCGTTCTCATTATAGAATCTTTTTGGTATCGCTGCTTTTGGGCGCGATCGTTCAAACTTCGCCGGCCACGACCACGAGGTCGTCCACGATGTATTTTCGATGAAATTAACCTATGAAATTTCGAAATTTCTCTCCGTTGCGTGTCGGCCCGGGTTGAATTTTTGTCGATGCGTAACGAAAATTTCCCGTATTTGAAAAAAATAATCTTGGCTACTGTATCGTCCGAAATTATTTTTTTTTATTTTGCACAAAAAATATACAGTTTAACCCGATTATAACGTCGTCGGACCTAACGACAACCCTAATATAACGTCAACTTTTTATCGGTCCTACGATTTTACTATATTAGATAATGTTAAAAAAAAACCCACTTGTAATGACATAAAACCGTTTTAACGCCATATTTGAAGCACTCCCAAATTTACAAAATTAGATTACAAATTTTATTTAACATAGAAGAAACTACGTGTTCGGTCCTAAGGTCAGAGTTCATTTCTTACAATGATTGCGGGTGGTATTCTCCCCACCTGACTTCGGTGGAGTGAGGTGGCTGTTTTGCCTGTTTGTAGAAGAGGGTCGCCATTTTGTATTTTATTTTGACTCGGTTCTCGGTCCCCCGACTACCTACGAGTCTGGAGTTTTTTTGCGCAAATGATTTGGGCACCTAATACTATGTGCCAAATATCAACTCTCGACATGTACTGTACTCCGTCAAACCTCTATGCTGGTAATATAAAACGGCAGTACGATTTTATAAACAAGACATAATCTTGTCAATAATGATGTTTCCCCCTATTTTTAAGGAAAAGTTGTGTATTTCTTTACAAACATCAGTATTATGTTAGCAGTAAAATATGTACTTATTATTTGTGTCTATAAATTTTGAACAATGAAAAATAATTATTCATTTTGATCAATGAGAATTTTTTAAAAAAACGTGATTTTTATATACAGCGGACTTTCGATAACTCGAAGCGAAACGGAGAAAAAGTTTTCGAGTTATTAAAATTTTGATTTATGGATACTACGAATTATTTCACATATCTTCAATGGCCGGGTGAATAAAACTATTGAATACTGGCAGTCGGTCGCGTGGTTTCCGCCTCACCGACAGGCCGGCTACATGGAATTTTCCGAGATTTTTTTATGTGTGTAATGCCTAAATACGGGCTAATTTTCCATAGAAAGTCCTCCCGGAATACATCTCCTCTTGACAGATCGTCCATGTGTTGTGTTGCCATAACCTACCGAAACCAAATCTATCACATTTATTGATTGAGTTCTGAAAATTTTAAAAATAAGTTCGAAAGCATCCTGTTTTTAGAGATGATATACTTTCTATAAAGTCCCTTGAAAGCCTTTCTGCCATTATTAAAAGCCAGAAAGTATTTTGGATTGAAAGCCTGATAATGATGGCCAAAGTGCCAAACGGATGCCGAGGGAATAAAAACTATTGAACACTGGTCCTAGATTTGCGCATCGCCAAGGTGGAAGTTTTTTGGTTATTCTTCACGTTTATAACACTTAAATAGAGGTCATCTCAGGAGGCATCCTCCCTATGCAAATTGCCCACGCTTCGCTTTGCCGTTTACAAACAAATCAAACTACTAAGGTGGCAGTCTACCGCTCTGGAGACCTGTGATTGACTGCAGACGGCCCGAAAAGTCCTAGGAATTATTCGGGAGGTGGTTCATCCGGATACATTGGGCCTCGTTCTTTACTACTCGGACGCCCCATTTGAGGATCTGCGCGAACTTGGATATAATAAAGGATTTGATAAAAGGCACTCTTAGTATCCACGGAGCGGAAAAAGTAAAATAAAAAAGACATGGGTTGACGGATTCAGATAGAAATTTCAATTTATTCAGTGTCAACAAGTTTTCTGTCGTCAGAATTATTCTTTTCTTGCAGAAGTATGCTTTTCTGATCTGTTTGATTTTGTTGATTATTGAAACTTTCTAAAATCCTTTTCTTGTTTTTTAGAAAGTGCTCAATAGAATGTCAAGTAGGCCTACTTTCCCAATTTCTCATTTTTCGTTTGGCTTTCGTCCACGGTCTATATGGCAAATACGTTTTCTGCTATTGACAAAATTTATTTTTCTCTTGTTGGCCATTTCTGTCTACTTCAGAATAAAAATGGTCAATACACTAATTAACCATGCGCTATCAGCTATGTCAACATGCGATTCAAACTTTATATAGTATAGCCTAAATGTTTAGTTCTATATAAACGAACTCGTAAATTTGATTGGCTAATAACTGTGCCAAATCACTGACATGTTCGTTACATTTTTAAATATGAAAGTTAAATAAGTAACTATTTTAAAGCGCTAAGAATTTGATTGGTTAACTTGCGTTTAAAAATAAGATCGTATTTTAATCACGAAACATCGTTAAATCTTTGAATTTACGAGATAATTCGGAGAAAAACTAAAATTCTAGGTAAGAAAGTTCGACGTATCGATGATCTATTGTATTTTTTCGAGATAAGGACATAAATTTTACATATTTTAATAAGCTATTATTCAATCAGTGCGATGGATAAACGTTTCTTATGTTAATTGCACATCTTCACATTTTTAACGAAACTCCCTGTGAAATTCGAAATTTAAGTGTAGCCAATTTAATAGTTTTTTTTTTAGTAAATTTAATAACATTTTTTCTTTTAAACAGACCAGGATTTACATAAAGTAAAATAAGCTTAAAATTCATGCACAGAAAATGTTTTTAATTTCGTATAAAAAATTTTAATAATTGTAAAAAGAAACCGTCTAAAGCAAAATGAATATTTTATGTCTATATAAAGACATATCTGTAAAAATTTCTAAGAAAGTCGAACTACTCAGGTTAAAACAATGGGTGAATGTAAGTCCTAAGATCGAACATCTTCGATAGGGATAAAATTGTCAGTCGGTCTGGGTTCTGATCTTGTTACGTTTCGTAACGAGTGAATAACCAACTAGAAAGGGGGGCAAGTCGACATCGACCTATCGGAATGTTCGATCTGGGACCCGGAAAAAACTTATAAAAACCGCGCTAAAAAGGATGTGACGTTCTTGGTTCTTACTTCGGTGTGCTCCGCTCCTGGATTTTTCCTGCGGTTCAACAACGGAAACTTGGTCGTCGTTCCGGAAGAAGTTTTCGCCATCCCGTCCCTGCAAGTTTCGCCAAGTGTAACCTGCTACGAGAATCACCCCTTCAAGTTGTCCTGTGAGCCCCGGAGCCTACGTTTTCCTCGTCATCTTCGCCAGAAGGAGAGAACATCGTCGAAAAGATTGAACATTATTTACGAACTGGTTCACGCTGCGGATAGGCCTTACGCCGAAGTAAAACAGTAGTTGTAAGCGAAATTTTTATATTTAATAAACAGTTTGCGATGGAGGACCTGTCTCAGTAAGTTTTTCCACTCCCACGCGACAGTGCTGACCGCTCGATTGTCGTGACAATTTCTCCCCAATCGGCAAACCTCACATTACGCGGAGGTTCATCTGTTCTGAAAAAGGAAGGCCTCTTGCAGGTGTAGTGTAGGTCAAATCCGGCTTTGATTTTGCATTAATGTCTAAAGGCATATTAAAACACAATTCAAAAATACTAAAAATTGTTTATTTTTACAAATGCTTTCCATACATATCAATATACGAAAAGTATTCTATCAAAATTACATCTATTTACTGAAGCGAAATTAGTGAGAGAACAACAGATAATACATTTATTATAGCAATTTTTTAAAGATGAAACAAATTTCGAAAAGAAATCATTGAGAAATTAATGATATGCTCGGATGATTGTGGTCATAGCTCTAACAAAAAAGGAGTTGTTTTTTTCAGCAGTGGCATTTCTACTCAATAAATCCATGCAGAGATTGCCAGAAGGATTATATGCTGCACACAGATTACGGATGTAATTGCCATTCATCATTTGTATACTTTTCTTAACTACGGGGAAAGATTCTCTTCCGCAAGCAGCCTCCAAATGGTTAAAGAAACACTCGTAAAATTGATTAAAGTAACTAAAAGAAAAGAAAAGAAAGTTTAATAAACTAAATAGCCATTAAGTATATTTGAATGTACTGTAGTTACCAGCAGCCTGTTGGTACTCGTATTTCCGGATCGTTTCCTGTTACGTGATACATAATAGTTTCTAGATTATTCAGACAGTTATGTCGAGCATTTGCAAAAGCAGTCGCCATGCATGGGCCGTATTTCAAGAATTCTGTAAAAAAAAATATGTATTTTTTAATGAATGCTATTAAAAACCGATTAGTTTGCATTTATTAATATATGTTTGCACATTTACCTGTCTGAAATTTGCTACCTTTCTGGCAAAATTCGTTTGTAACCATTCTCTGATTATCAGTCATCAAGTCAAAGATGAGATGATGCTCTTCAGCCGTACAAGTATCCATGAAGTTATCGATACATTTCCACATAGCATCTAAACGACTGCAATAATCAATAGAGTAAGGAATTAAATTTAAATTCTATTATTTAACTGTTTTTTAATTATTATTATTATTATTAATTAAAACTTACACGCATCTGCTGTCCAGTGCTTTTTGATCTTTTGGTACTAGACCTTTTCTGGCAGTCAAAAATACTGGTGCCAAACATAAATCAATTTGTTCGGTGTTACATTCGTCTTGCAGGCTTCCCATTACAACTAAAAAATTAGAGAAAAATGAATAATTTTATAAAAATGCAACGTTAAGAATCATATTTAAGTGGAAAAATACTTACGGAATGTCAAACAAATCAAAAAAATACACAGTCCCTTCATATTTATTGATGACTGTAACCAGAGAAGAGCAGTAATTGAAATTTGAAGGTGTAAACTTTCAATTTATATAAATTCAAAAGTTTCCTTATACTATAAATCAAAATTAAGGATTAACATATATCAAGTGAACAATAGTTCGAATATAATGAAAGAATAATAAAATAATTTGCGTGTTAAACAATAATAATAGAGTTTCGAAATGTCAAAATGGAGAAATGACGTAAGAGAAAGCACAGTGGAGCTAAGTAATAAGTAGTATAATATAATAACTGAATTGTTCCAAATTAGTCAGGAGAAAACAAATAATATAATCTGTGATTATAGAATCTCTCTCTTAACTAAAATCTGAATGTTTTTGGTTTGGCATACTTTAATGAGATATAGCAACGTGGCACACGGGCCTAACATTTCCTGGAGATCTGCCAGGTATAATGTTCCGGCAGGATATTTCAATGGAAAACTGGCCTCATTTAGTTGTTAGGCACGTGAAGAAAAACAGGAAAACTCCATTTTCCTTGATCACGCGCAAACTCACACCAACTGTCAATGGCATCGCAGCACTTCTTCAATCTGCTTAGGGAATTGACTTTCGGGAGGTTTTTAAGGGTAACTAGTCCCTACTTAGGCTTGACAGACGTAGAGCAAACCCGGAAAATTCCACGTGGCCAGGCCGTTTTGACGAGGCTTTAAACCCACAACCGAACTCCCAGTATTCAGGGAACGGAACCGCTTGGCCACTGCTAGGCCCTTTCTAGTTCTTTAAATTTTTGTATTGATGAATGTGAAATCCAAGCTCACAAATATTATGTTGAAAACTTACAAAATTTCAGCGTCTTGTGTTGAGGCTGGTTATTCGGATTGGAGAAAAATCCAAAATTCCTCAAGAGTTACGTCAGAGAATTTCATTTTTTATTGTATCATCCGTTGACAAGTTATTTTCTTGTATCGAAAATTTACGATGTATTAACTGCACCGAATTGATTTCGTGTCCGATCATAATTTTCTATATTTAGGAAGGAAAGTAACTTGCAATCTTTTCTTCCAATAGAAATAAATGTTCTGTTAGAATAAAAATAATTCTATCAGTGTTTTTATTATGAATCTTTTCTGATGTGTGATTTTTCAAAAGAGATGCTTTTTCTGAAATGCTTGCTACGTTTGTCAGTGGATACCAAAATATTCTCATGTTTTCCTTGGATATTTGTATTAAGCTATTTAAATAATTAAAAATATCGGCTGAGTATGCCATTTTAACAAATCAAATATCATTTTTAAGACATTTTATATAGAAGCGTTTATAACCTCATTTTAGAAAAAGACCAATAATTCATTCTTAAGTTCTAAACATGGACACAACTCAAAATGACAAAAAATATTATAACAAATTTGTTTATCCGATTCGTCTATAAACCCCCTTTTTAGAGGCTATCAAAATAAACGATTATATCCGGCAAATATTGCTAATTTTAGCTTTATATTAAACAAATATTATATTATTTATTCGTAAACTAGATTTTAATTAATTTATGTAAAAAGCAGGAAAATTATTTAAAAATACCGCAAGGTTTTCTTGCCTGATCTACACAGTTTAGAACACAATAATCGACCTGAATTGTTCCTATTGTACTGTACAACGTTATTGGATTCGATTCTCAAGTTTATTTCGCAAATTCATGTACGAATTGCATATCATATTTATTACTTCGAAATATAATAGAAGGTATAATATGAGAAAGAAGGTTTTAATATATATACGATGAGATGTTTCTCGTATCTATATTTCTTTCTTTATACTGCAACAAACGAAATATATTTTGCATATTTATACAAAAATAAATATAAATATGTATATAAATAATATATTTATTTAAAATATATATAATAAATATATAAAATAATATATATTTAAAATGTATTTTATATATAAATATAAAAACTTTTATATTAAACAATAATTTTACTAGCTTTCTAACAATTTGAAACCTTCGTGATTAAACAAGGAATTTCCGTTTTTTGACATATTTATTGCTTGTTTGTTGTTGGTAGACACACAAAATGAAATTTATACTAGTTACTTCTGTTCTCTCTGCATTCATAGAAGCTTATTACTGTAGCTTTGGCACATGCACGTTTTTCACGTGCACAATTACAACAATATCCACACGCATTTGCACTTGCAGGCCGCATGTGCATGCATTTAATTAACAAGTCGTATCCTTTTAATTGTGCAATATCTATGGTGTCTCTTAGGCAACCAGACATAAGCAAGATAGATAATAAAGTCATTGTCTTAAGAAGCACGTTGATTTAATTATTTATTTATTAATATTTATAATATAATAAAAATATAAAATCAGTTAAAATTTATAAATTAAAACCCGTATGTAAGCGCGACCGTTTGTTTCTTCAGTCCATTGTCTAGAAGCAAATGATAAAGTGTTGTTATTACTCAGTCGTTTGGAATTTACAAAAATGTATCCTAATATACAAACATATATAAGTTACACGAAGCATATTACAGTTATCTGCTACATCTAACAAAGGAACAATAGCGAGTTATTTAAATTAAATTTCCAAATTTTGCATAAATCTGTCAAAAACGCAAAGAATTATGCTTAAGGACGAGAAGGTAATTACGGAAATTTTATACTTTTAAAAGAAAATTAATAAGATTTAATAAGGATTAACAAATATTAAAAAAGCTGGAAAAGTTAACGAATAATATAAAAATTACTGCTGTAAGTAATGATTATATTTTCAACGTCATTACTCTTCGATACAAAGAAAGAAATAACGTATTGCTTATAATATAATTGAAAATAAACAATTTTTCATTCTTGATTTCTAGCAAGGACACTTTTTTTTGTTCATATATTCTATCAAGTTAGATTTACTTTTCAATAACTGTATGGAAAAAATGTCTGTGTTTTCTGTTTTTTAAATTTTAAATATATTATGTATTTATTAACACGCAAACACTTCTTTAAACCAGCACAGTATTCGTTCTCTTTTACAATTTACAAAAATTCTAATTAAAAACATTTAATTATATTTTTAAAATTAATTTTTAATATTTTTACCTGAACACCATTTACAGTATGTACTGTACCACGTACTGTACTGTACATGCTAGAATAAAGATTGTTCTCATGAAATAAAGACGCGTGTCTCTGGTGCTCACTTAAAATAAATTACGTTACATTCAAACCCCAAGTCAAAATCACAACAAATACATTACACCGCATCAAAAATTCGTGAAACCGTACGTTTCTTCTGATGTACTGTACATTAGTACGATGCACAAAAATATACAATACTAATTCTGAATAAAGTAATACACCGCTACAAATGAGTTGACAAAACTGTTCATTTTTCTGAAATAAATAGTATTCGTGAATTTCAGAAAATTGCGTATAGGTAAACTTTAAAACAAAAACGGCCAGACGTAAAGGACAAATTTGGCGCTGCCGTCTTCTTAGTGTGCATATTCATATTATGTACGGTACATTTTCTAACCAATTTCGGGATAAAGAATCACAAAACGTTGTTCGCAGTTTTTCAAAGGTGAACAGTTTATAATTGTCACTTTTAACTTGGTGCACCGTCACGTATCTGCTTAAACGTTTTGTTTCTTAACTCCCGAAATTCCTTGTTAGAAAATCTACAGTATAAGTACTTAACACGCAAATTAAGGAAACAACAGCACCAAATTTTTCTCTAGCCGCTGAATTTTTAAGTAAAATACTCTTCCTCAAATCGAAACCAGAGTATTTGGTTGAAATTTGCCCAATGTTTCTTTTTACAGAGAGCTATGAAACACCTGCTACTAAATTATGATCACTCTGTACCAGTATATTTTGAATAACGAATACATAATAATTAAAATAAATAATTAATGAAATAAATCAATAGTTTACGCGTTTCTGATAAGCAACGTATATTAAAATAGTAGTAGTAGTTTCTCCAGTGCTAATTAGCATACCGGGCAGCAATTATCTTCCATCGATTTCGATCATGTACGAGAGTTTCAGCTTCCTCTCAAGTCATATTGAGCATCTTTAAATCTTGAAGAAAAGTTCTACGCCATGTATTCCTGGGCGTCCTCGTGGTCGTTTGGCATCAGGGGAAACCCACTTCATGGCTGTCTTAGGGATCCTATTGTTCTCCATACAAAAAATATGGCCGGCCAGTCGGACTCTTGGACATCCCACTCCTTCGGAGAATCTCTTCATTGATGATATGATCTAAATATCGGATCTTTAGGATTTGTCGTAGGCATCTCTGTCGGAAGACATCGAGCCTTCTATTGATGTGTTTTCCTGATGTTCACTAGCGTAAACAGCTATCGGAATCATGATGGAGGTAAAAAGGTGGAATTTTGATTCTCAATTAGATGGGTGGTGAGGACCAGATCTTGTTCATCCGCCAGAAGACTGTCGCCGCTTTTCCGTTGCGGCATTTCGCGTCCATTTCCGCGTCACCATTTTGAGAAATAACACTACCCAAGTAGGACAATCTCCCCACCTCCTCCAATCGTTGTGCTCCGTCAATTACTCCCCGTGTTTGCGTACATGCATAATTTTCGACTTCACGGAGTTTATCCCGAGGCCAATTTTGTGTGCTTCCTGACCCAATGTGGCAGCGACGTGCTGTAACGTTGTCTCGCTTTCCTCTAATAGGTCGATATCGTCAGCAAAAACCAAATCTCCAAGACGATCTTGGTCAAACCAGTGAATTTCGGCCCCAATGCGCGCACTGGACTCTTCTGCCCTCCGCATGACATAATCAAGGGTGATGGGAAAGAGGAAAGGATACAGGACACAACCCTGCTTGACTCCTGTCGTAATTTCAAAGAAATTCGTATGACCACCTTCAGTTTTGACGCAACAACTTGAATAAGACTTTGAAAATAATGACAAAGACTGTCGGTATACCCTATAATCTGCCAGAGGGAGTCGCGGTGAATACTGTCAAAAGCCTTCTTGAAATCAATGAAATTGATGACCAATGGGTGTCGATACTCAACGCATTGTTCAATGATATTTCGAAGGGAGACGATCTACTCGCTGCACGATCTTCCACACCCAGCTTTCTCCTCCCGCAAGCGCTGATCGAGGGCAATCCACGGGCGTCGAAGGACCACACAAAATGCTTTTCCAGGCACTGAAAAGAGGATGATACCTCGCCAGTTGGTACACTCGGAAATATTTCTTCTCTTAGGAATTCTGGCTACAGCGTCCCTTTTCCAATCCTCTGAGACCTTCCCACATTGCCAGCATCTGTTAAACAATAACGTTAGCTTTTTCAACATGCTTCAAAATCTCAACCGTAATTTCGTCCAAACTGGCTGCTCTACTATTCTTTAGGCTCTTAATTGCAAGCTCCACTTCCTCAAGTGTAATATCGCCAGTGCCCACCTGAAGTTCATCCTGTGTATTCTCAATACAGTAGAACCTCGAAAACTCGGCTCTCGATAACCCGGCACTCCGGATAACTTGGCCACACCCTAGCAGGGCAAAAAAATCCTTAGTTAATTAATTTTCATTATAGACAGCTTTATAAAAGTATAAAAGCTCTCATAAAGTATTTTTCTGAGGTCTGTCTTATCAGGTAAATTACTGTACACAATGTATTCATTAATTTTCATTTTCATGTAGTAAAGGCTCTATGCCTTCATAAAGGACGTACTTTTCCTTTGTTTAAGGGTATTTGGGCAGTTTATTCTCTGTTGAATTCTGAGGTAAACAATACATACAAGTACAGTACAGTATTTTCTGAGGAAACACTCGTACTTATTTTTTTAACCCCATTCCCCATAACCCGGCATTTTCACAAACTCGGCTACCCATCGGTCCACATTAGACCGAGTTTTCGAGGTTCTACTGTATCGAAATCGTATATGATAGTCGGTTCCGCCTGATTAAACGTTTCGCGAAAATGTTCCACCCAACTGTTGTTCTGCTCATCTTGAACGATCAGAAGATTCCCGTTTTTGTCTTTTATTGGAAGGCTGGAGTTACTCCTCATCCCAGTCACTTCATTGACTATGCGGTACAGGGTCTTGGAGTCATTCCGGTCGGAACCATTCTGTGAGATTAGCACTGGGTCACCGGTTAATCCCCAAATGATCACTTACTCTGCAACAGGTTGATAAAACCCAATCTCGGGGTCGTTGGATGGCTAGGAGGGCAAATCGAGTGTGGAGGGGTGAGGAAGCTGGCAGGTGTCCTTAAATGACAGGAAACAGGTTTAATAAAATAACAAACATTTATTGAATGGCTAAGCTAAGATACAAAAGGCGATAACAATATATAGGTTAAATACGGTTAGATACAACTGAGAATAAATGCGGCTAACATACTATACTCCTTCCTCCAAGGGTTAAACTAAAAATACGCTTAGGGAGAGAGAGAGTCCGCAGGTTCAAATAATTACCTCAAAGAGAGTTCTATGTGGCGATTAAGTGTTATGTGGAAGTTCTTATGGTCTTCTATGGTATCTTCTCCTTTCGTCGGGTCGAGTCCGTTATATGGAGGTTCGGGAGACGAGATGCACACATCGATAAGTATAACTTCCGAGAGATCGCCCTGAGCTTCTGGAGATTCGAGCTTTTATATCATTCGCGTGGGAAAACTGACAGGTGATTGACTTTTGTTGAAGATGATGGTGCATTCTTCACACCTAAGTGTAAACTTTCCCAGCTA